>NC_133586.1:296022-402703 GCF_964106895.1 Numenius arquata
GAGCGGCGCGCCAATAGGAAGGCGGTCGGGGCGGGCGCGGCGCGAGGATTGGCCGCGGCGCGCCCTTAAAGCTGGGCGCGGGGAGGGGCGCGGGGGGGGGGCAGTGCGGGACGTGGCGGCGGAGCGCAGGGCGGGAGGCAGCGGCGCCATGACCCGTGAGTGCGGGCCGCGGCCTGGCCGGGCCGGGGGGAGCGGCGCCGTGACCCGCCCTGCGGGCCGGGGCCTGCCTGGGGGGCGGGGGGAGCGGCGCCGTGACCCGTGAGCGCGGGGCCGGGGCGCGGGCTGGGCCGTGGGGTCGGGGCTGGGCCCTGGGGCCGGGCCGGGCCGTTCTGAGGCGGCCGCGCCGTCGCAGGCGGGAACCAGCGCGAACTGGCGCGGCAGAAGAACCTGAAGAAGCAGAGCGACTCGGGCAAGGGCAAGCGGCGGGACGACGGGCTCTCGGCCGCCGCCCGCAAGCAGAGGTGAGCGCCGGGCCGGCCCGCCGGCCCCCCCCCCACCCCGCCCCGATCCCCGGTCCGGGCTCGGTGGTCGTGCCGGTACCGCTGCCAGCTCGGCGACGCGCTCTCCCGCAGGGACTCGGAGATCATGCAGCAGAAGCAGAAGAAGGCCGACGAGAAGAAGGAGGGCGCCAAGTAGCCCGCGGCCGGGTCGGGCCGCCGTTGCCCCGGGGCCGGGCCGCCCGCCGGCAGGATGCCCAGCGCAGCCCCGGGGCCGGGCCGTCCCGCCGGCGACCCCGGCAGCGCCCCACGTCCGCCTCGGGTCCGTGTCCTATTAAAGTAGCTTGTGGAGCCCTGCAGGCCCTGTCTCCTTCCTCCGTGCGGCCGGGCGGGGGGGCTGGGGCTGCCGGGGAGCGGGGGGGCGCGGCGGTGGCCGTGTGTTGTGCTGGCGGAGAGGAGCCGTGGACCCAGCGCGGCGGTGGCGGTGTGGAGCAGCTGCATCTTCGTGGTGAGGAACAAAGATGGGGCCTGGCCTGGGAGGTGTCTGCGGGCATCACCCGGGGAGTCGGGGCAGCCGGTGGGACCCCGAGCGCAGCCGTGGGTGTGTGGGGAGCCCCGGGGCGAGGGGTGGGCAGGGGCGGTGAGGGGCGAACGTCCCTGGGGGAGGGCGGGATTGCCGGAAGCCCGGAGAAACGGAACCGGGAAAAGACTGCGTGGGAGAGGGAGGGGATGCAGCGGGGGTGGGGAGGAGGGCTGGGGCCGGTCGCAGGGGGGCGATGGGGGCTCTGGGGGCCGGGGAGATGGCGGCTGGGCCGCTCCTGCAGCCGGTGGGACGAGCAGGAGCTGAGCTGCCGGCGCCGCAGCCCCTCCGCGGGCACGGTCAGAGCGGGGACCGTCCGTGGAGGGGGGGCACGGGGAGCCGGCCGCCTCCCGCGCTAGGTCCGGCAGCAGCGCCGAGCTGTCCGCGGGGGCGCGCCGGGGTCCGGTCCCGCGCCGGGGCCTTGCCGCTGGCCCACCGCCCGCTTCACCTCCCTGCGGGGCCGGCAGCAGCCGCGTCAGCCCGTCCCGCGGCCGCGGCAGGACGGGGCCGGGGGCTGTGACCGGCAGGGCCCCTCACCGGGCGAGGTGCAGCACGGCCTCCACCACGTTGGTGCCGTCCTTGGCGCTGGCCTCGCAGAACAGGGACCCGTGGGCCTGGGCGGAGAACGGGGGAGGGGGGGCAGCGGGTGTCGGTGGGGGGGGCCCCCGCCGCCCCCGGAGGCCCCGAGGCGCGGCGGCTCACCGTGGCCAGCTGCTGCCCGTGGGCTGTGCGGACCCCCGCCGCCTCCGGCAGCCCGGGACGCAGGTCCAGCTTGTTCCCCACCAGCATGAGCGGCAGCGGCCCCCCGGCGGCCTGCGGGAGGGACGGGCGGCTCGGGGCTCCGCGGGGCCGGCAGCCTCCGCCCGCCGCCTCCGGCATCCGCAGAGCCCCGCCGCCCGCCGGCGGCTCCCGTCACGCCTGCGCTACGCCCCGCAGCAGAGTGCGGGTCCGGGCCCCGCGCCCGGGGGACCACGAGGCTCCCGCCCCTCTCCGGGGGGGCTGGATGCCCGCCGGACCCCTCCCGCTACCTTGATGTCCTCGATCCACTGGCGGACGCTGAGGAAGCTGCTGGGGGAGCTGATGTCGTAGAGGAGCAGAACGCCCTGGGCTTTGCGGAAGTAGGAGCGGGTGATGCTGCGGTACCTGGGGCCGGGGTGTCACTGCCGCGGGGACGGGCCGGGGCTGCCCCGCCGTGGTGCGGGGACCCCCAGCCCGCGGGGCTGCTGCCGGAGCAGGACCTGGGCACGGCGGCAGCAGCCCCGGCCGCTGCGGTCTCACCTCTCCTGCCCGGCCGTGTCCCAGATCTGTAGCGTGGTTTGCTCCCCGTCCACCAGCAGCTGCTTTACCTGGAAGTCCACCCCTGCCAGGAGGGACGGTCAGGCACTGTCCCGACCCGGGCACCGAGGGTGCTGGGGAATGGGGGGGGGTGCTGAGGGGGGCGTACCGAGGGTGCTGGAGATGTCTCCTCTGAACTCGTTCCTGCAGAGGCGCAGCAGGAAGCTGGACTTCCCCGTGCCCCCGTCCCCTGCCAGCACCAGCTGGTACATGGGGCAGGGGGGTGCAGGTTCCTCTGTCCTCTCACACCCCTGGTGAGACAAGAGGCAGTGGGGGGCTGGCACGGGGTGCAGGGGTGCCCTGGCTCCCCCCCAGGCTAGGCCTTTGCCCTGGATGGGGACTTGCTGGTTACCTGCAGCGTGAAAGCAGGAAGCTTCCTCTTGCTGAAGCGCCCGGCAGAGCCGGGGGGTCCCTCTGCCTCGCCTGCCGGGGAGCTGGGGGCCTGCTGAGTGACAGGCACCACGGTGAGGGGCCTGAGCCTGGGAGCTGTGGGCAAGCGGACTTGTGTCTCCCTCCCCTCACCTTGGTGCCCCAGTGGGGGCTGGGGGAAGACCCTTCCTCTGAGCTGCTGCTGAGTGAGGAGGCTGCGTCCGAGCTGGAGGCTGAGCCCCACCGCTGCCCGAGGCCGGCACCGCCGTGGCCCAAGTCCCCATCTATCCCAGAGGCTGCAGTGGGGTGCGGGGAGTTGTCCCCCCAGGTCCTGTGCCAGAGGGCAGTGCTCAGGGAGGGGTGTCTGCAGCCGGTGCTGCCCCTCCGCCTCCATCACTCACCTGCTGCGGGTGCCCTCCAGGCCGGTGACAAGGAGGGATGGCTGCCAGGGAGAAGGTGTTTCAACATGAAGGCATCGTGTGAGGAGGTGAGGGGGTACCCGGGGCATGGGGGCTCCGTGGTCCCCAGCTCCAGGGTGCTGATGGCCACCTGTGTGCTGTGTCCCCCTGAGCTGGGGCTGCAGGCAGGGCCAGCGAGGGCCCCTGTGCCCACGGGGGTGGCCAGCACCCACCATCCCTGCCCTCCCCTGCCCAAGTGGGCACTGGACCTGGCCCTCCCCTCCCGCTCTGGTGCCAGATCCACAGGGCTCACCGCCAGCATGTCCCTGTCTCGGCTGAGCAGCAGGGCTGAGCGCAGGCTGATGTTGGTCTCATAGAGGGTCCTGTTTGTTGTCCTGGTGGGAGGGAGCACCCTGAGGCCCATGGGCAGCAGGGGACCAAGCAGGGGAGGGCTGTACCCACAGCAATGGCACCCCCACACCCCAGGCAGGAGCATGTCCCCAGCTGCTCCCGTGGCTGCTCCCTGGCTGCTGCCTGGCCAGGCTGGGACTTACTGCAGCATCCTGACATAGCTCGCAGCTGCCAGGTTCTCCTCTGCCATCTCCTGCAGGGCCAGCTGCTCCCTGCAGGGACATGGCATCCTCATGGCATCCCCACCGGGACCTGCCCTGGGCTGGCACAGGACCTGCACCCCCATGCCTGGGGGGTGCAGAGCTGCCCGTGGAGCAGCCAGGGAGCCCCAAGGACACCCAGCGTCACAGGGCTTGCCAACAGCAGGCCTGGAGGGATGTGCCAGCAGCTCTGGGCAGGCTTCCCAGCTGCCAGTGCTCGTGGCTGGGCTGAGCAGGGCAGTGTGTCCCCGATAGGTGCCTGCCCCCCCACTGTGGCATCAGGGCAGGCAGTCACGGACAGGGTCTGGTGGAGCCCCCCTGCCTGTGGCTGGGCTTGGTGGGGCACCGTCCGTCATTGCCACCCGCTTGGCTGCTGCAGCAGCACACAGGGCTGGCACCGGGTCCCTGCGGAGCTGGGGACAGCCCTGCCATCCACTCCCGCCCGCCCTCCCCTGCCAAATGCCACCTCTTGCGCTGCTGGTCCTGCTTGAAGTCCCCCCGCAGCTGCTCCAGCTGCGCCTGCAGCTGGGAGATGCCACGCTCGGCCTGGCGCAGGCTGTGCCGCAGCCCGTCGTTCTCCTGGGCAGGGCGAGATGGGTCCCTGCTGGGGCGCAGCCCGGTGCAACGGGGTCCCTCTGGTGCCCAGTGCTGCAGGGACCCCTGCCTGGCCCCTTCCCGGCCCTACCTGGGCGATGTCCCCGAGCTGGCGCCTCAGCTGAGCCATGTCTGTCCCCAAGCCCTGCGCGGGTCCCTCCATCTCCTGGGGAAGGTGCAAGCCACAGCCCCCAGGGCAGCCCTGCACCGGGCACTGCAGACCCCCCCTGCTCCTGGTGCAGCCCCCGCTGCTCCAGCTGGGGACCCCATGGGAGCTGCCACATGGGGACTACACCAGACCCCCCTGTTGCCTACCCCGCGGTGCCACCCTCACCTCCTGTGGGGCCGTATCCTGCTGGCTGCAGTGGGCTGGTGGGTGCTGGTGGGACCCCTGGCTGCGGGTGTCGGTCCCCGTCTGGCACCAGCTGCCACCGTGGCCGTGTGGGGCCCATCAGGCGGTGCCGGTGCCCCACGGTGCTGCCCGACCGTGTTTGCTCTGCAGGTGGGGCAGGGGCCCCAGGGCATGATCCTGTGGCAGCGTCAGTACCGCACCCTCCCTGGTGGCTGAGCTGGGCCCCTCGGTGCCCTGGCTTCCTCTGGGGACCCCCCCAGCACCCCTGGCTCCCACCCGTGTCCCCTCCCACCGGGCCCATGGAGGTGCTGGCAGGAGCCAGGGCTCTGTCTCTCTGTCCATCCACCCTCCCCAGGGCTTTGCTTGGCCGCAAAGTGCAGGCAGGGTGGAGGGTGTTCTGGTGGTGCTGGGACCACTGTCCCCCACTGCTGGGGTGGGATGGGACAGGAAGGGACAGGAGCAGCATGAGCTGAGGCTGGGCACATTGCCCACAGGACCCCATGGCCCAGTGTCCCTGCTGTGCTGGGGCAGGTCCTTGGCCAAGTGGCTTGGGACAGTCCCCACTGCCCGGGCAGGCACTTGTCTGGGGCTCGGTGCCCTGACGGCTCACGGGCGCCCTTCGGGCCGGCGTCCCCAGCACTGCATCATGCTGGAGCCACCCCTGTGTCCTGGAGGAGGGGCTGGCTCCTCCAGGGGCTCAGCTGGGAGTGTGTTGGGGACAATGGCTGAGGCTGGATGCCCCTCTGGAGCCCTGGACCTCAGGCCAGTGCTCCCTGCTCTGGCTGTGGCTACTGCGTGGACGGGGCCGGCGCTGGGGTGCTGCTGGCACCGCCATGCCCAGCCCAGCCCCACGGCTGCGGGCTGCGTGGCGGCATGGGATGAGCTCAGAGTTTTATGTAAAAATGTATTCAAGGAGCTATTTACAACAAGCACACCACTGGCGGGCGAGCTGAGACATGGAGGTGGCCGGGGCAGAGCCCACTCCCACGGCAGACCCCAGGCCAGGGCAGCTGGGCTGGCAACCGGTACGTGGCCAGAGCGAGCCTGGCACCAGCCAGGGCTGAGCCAGGACCGGTGTCCTTGGGAGCACCCACCGCCTGGGTCCCAGCAGGCTCTCAGATGCTGCCATCTCCTGGGCCAGGGGCTCAGGGGAGGCCAGCGGGACCCAGCGGGGCCAGGGCACAGGCAGAGGGCATGGCAGGGAGCAGCCCCAGCTGCTGCCGCGCAGGGTGCCAGGCACAGTCCGTCCCAGCAGGGACTACGTGGAGACGCTGATGCGCTGCGGGGCACGTCGTCGCCGCAGGATGCGCAGGGCTGGGCTGCTGCGCTGGTGCTGGGGGGAGGCCTGGAGGCAGAGGGGGCTCAGCAGCAGCCACAGGTAGAGCAGGACGCAGGCCCAGCAGGAGGACACCTTCACCCAGAAGGTGGACCAGCTACCGTGCGTGAAGGTGGTCTCCAGCACCGCGTTCTCGTAGCTGGTGGGAGAGGGTAGGCGTTGGGCGCCTGAGGGGGGGACCGCACGGGGGATCCCAGCCCCAGCTGCAGCCACCAGGTCACCCTGTGTCCCAGCAGCCATGTGTCCCTGGGCTTGTCCCACCTACCATGGAGCCCCACAGCCCAGCTCATGTGGGGAACGGGTTGGGGATGCAGGGTGGTGACCCTGGAGGGGGGGTGATGAGGCTGGGGGGAGCTGCAGTCCCAGCTGGGTAACAGGGAAGGGGAGGGAGAGCCAAGGAGGGCTGGTGCCCTACCTGAACCAGTTGGTGAGGGTCATCATGACGTAGAGCGAGGCGAGGAAGAAGACAAAGTGGAAGGCCGAGTAGCTGTAGACCACGCGGTCTCGCTCATCCTGGACCACGCATTGTCCCCCGTTGGTCTCCTCCCCTTGGTCACACGTCTGCTCGGTGCCTGGGAGAGCACGGAGGGGGCCTGGCTCCTGTACCCCCTCCTCACCAGCACCCCCAGGCTGGGACACAGGTGCCCAAGGGCGCGTGTTCGTCCCACACCCACCTCTCAGCTCCTCCTCCATCTTCTCAGGGCAGCAGAAGCAGCAGGAGGGTTTCTGCAGGGAGAGAAGTGTCTCCCAGGAGCCGGTGCAGATCAGGGTGGGCCACAGGAAGCCCCTCGTGCTTGGCTGGACAAACCTGCCCCAGACCCAGTCCTGGGCCTGGGGCAGGTTTGTCCAGCCAAGCACAAAGATCTGGGGCTCAGGAGGGCTTGGGGTGGCAGATCTGGGGTACAGGAGGACACAGGGCACAGATGTGGGGGGGTAGGACCATACTCACTTTAAACTCAAAGCTGTAGACTTTGACCATCCAGAGGGGGCCGAAGACTTCAGCGAGGTAGGAGGCTTCATTGCTGTCCCCATGAGAGAGGTAGAAAGTGTAAGGTGGGCACCCACAGCCCTGTATCAGGTCCCCAGCCCACCCCATGGACCCGACGTGGCCACCAGAGACCTGCCGTGCCCGGGGTCACTGAGCTGCCCCTGCCCATCTGCAGATGTCCAGCCTGCTCTGGTCCTGCCATCCCTCAGAACATCATAGAATCATAGGACTGCCCAGGTTGGAAGGGACCTTTCAGATCATCGAGTCCAACCATCAACCCACCACTGCCAAACCCACCACTGACCCATGTCTCAGCACCACGTCTGCCTGGCTTTTAAATCCCTCCAGGGATGGCGACTCCACCACTGCCCTGGGCAGCCTCTGCCAAGGCTTGACAGCCCTTTCAGGGAAGAATTTTTTCCCAATCTCCATCCTAAGCCTCCCTTGGCGCAACTTGAGGCCCTTTCATCTTGTCCCATCGCCTGTGACTTGGGAGAAGAGACCGACCCCCCTGGCTACCCCCTCCTTTCAGGGAGTTGCAGAGAGCAAGAAGGTCTCCCCTCAGCCTCCTTTTCTCCAGGCTGAACACCCCCAGCTCCCTCAGCTGCTCCTCACAAGACTTGTGCTCCAGACCCCTCACCAGCTCTGTTGCCCTTCTCTGGACATGCTCCAGCCCCTCAAGGTCTTTCCTGTCGTGGGTGGCCCAAAACTGGACCCAGCCCTCGAGGTGGGGCCTCACCAGTGCCCAGTACAGGGGGGGTGGTCACTGCCCCAGTCCTGCTGGCCACACTGTCTATGACACAGGCCAGGATGCTGGTGGCCTCCTTGACCACCTGGGCACGCTGCTGGCTCATATTCAGCTGCTGTTGACCAACACCCCCAGGTCCTTTTCCGGCCACTCTGTCCCATGTAGTGTCCATGGGGTTGATGTGACTCAGGGGCAGGACCCAGCACTTGGCCTTGCTGATCCTCACACCATTGGCCTCAGCCCATTGATCCATCACCCACCACAACTCCACTGGCCGTGCCACCAGCAGGGACAGGGTCCCCATAGGGCGCCTGTCGGGCTGGCCGTGCCCAGAAGGGACAGTGCCCAGCCGGGGCAGGGGGCACACGCACCATGCGAAGAGCACGCAGGCGTACATGATGGCAGCCCCCAGCACGGCGACGGTGGTGTCCTCTGTTTGCAGCTCATCCTGCCGGACGCCCGGGAAGCAGACGGTGAGGTTCTGCCCCTTGTAGAGCACTGTGGGGGGGATGGAGGTGAGACGGGTGCACGCCCTGGCGGGGGGGTTTGCACGCCCTGGCGGGGGGGCTGCCAGGGGTAAGGAGGGGGCACCCACCTCTCTCCGGGGGGCGGCTGGACAGTGCGGAGAAGGTGAGGTACATCACGTAGCAGCTGATGATTGAGGACTGCAGCAGCCCCGACCGCGGCTGCTCTGCAGGGGTGGGGGCAGAGGTGTCACCGGAGCCCCTGGAGCACCGGGAGCTGGTGGATGGGCTCCGAGTGGGCCCTGGGCAGCCCCCTCCCACCGCTCCCCTGCCCGACGCCCTGTGCCGAGGCACAGGAGTGACCACCGGGAGCTGGGTCTTCCCCGGGTGCCCATGTGCTTGCCCTGAGCTGGCAGCTCATAGCCAACCCCCCCCAGCGTGGTGGCCCGTGCCGTGCTGTACTCACTGAGCCGCACGCAGGGCGTGATGGAGATGAAGGACATGATGCCGCAGAGGCTGCCATTCAGGGCGAGCAGCACCTTGTTGAGGTGGCAGGCAGCCGGGTGGGTGTAGAACTTGTAGAGGAAGGAGAAGGCGGCAGAGGCGAGGGTGTAGAAGGCGGCGGTGGCCATCAGCACAGCCAGGTACCAGCGCTTGTCCTGTGCGGCGCCCGTCAGCCTGCCGGGAGTGTGGGTGAGAGCCGGCAGCAGGCGGGCGCCCCCTCGGCCCCCCAGCACTCACCAGTTCTTGTTCCAGGTGTGGGCGAAGGCGGTGATGAGTACCAGCTGGATGAGGATGAAGGCAAAGCCCCCGCAGACTCCCGTGTAGTGCCAGGCTGGGGGGAGAGGGAAGTGTGGGGCTGGCACAGGGGACACCCGGGGGCCACAGGGTGCCAGCTCGGGCAGGGTGGGGGACGCACCTTGGATGAAGCCGTCCTCGGGGATGAAGAAGCTGGCGGCACAGAGCCCCACCAGCACCAGCAGCTTCGGGAGCCAGAACCTGTGGGGCGATGGGCATCAGGGAGTCAGGACCCACATCAGCCCCCACCCCTTGGCAGCCCCCCTGTCCCCCTACCCGTTGTGGATCTGAGCGCGGCAGTCGGCGCTGGAGCGCACGTTGAGGAGCAGGGCAGCCTGTGCCAGGTGGAAGCAGGAGGTGCCGAAGCAGACCCGGTAGACGGCCGAGGAGCCCACCAGCCGCTCACAGTCCGAGCCCCCGGGCAGGTGTTCGCACAGGACGGCGGAGAAGGGCACCTGCAGGTACGGCAAGCAGTGGGACGGGGCTGCTGGTGTGCCCAGGACACCTCGGCACCCACGGCACCCAGCACCCCTGGGCTCCTGACACCCCCAGCATTCCCAGTACCTTCTCCAACCCCAGTACCTCTGGGATCCCCGGCACCACCAGTGCACTGGGCAAGTCCTGCATCTTCGGTACCCCTGGCACCCCTTCCCTCTTGGCTCCTCCAGGGACCTCGACATTCCCAGCAGCCCTGTTACCCCCAGTACTCCTGGCTCCCCTGGCAATTCTGGCACCCTCAGTGCTCTTGGGACCCCTGAGTACCCCTGGGATGTGTGGCACCCCCAGCACTCATGGTTCCAGCTGGGATGGAGTTAACCTTCTTGCTAGAGCTGGTATAGTGCTGTGTTTGGGGTTTGGGATGAGAGAATGTGTGATAGTGCAGGGGTGGTTTTGATTGTTGCTGGGCTCTCAAGGCCTTCTCTGCTCCTCAGACCGCCCCACCAGTGAGGGCTGGGGGGGCACAAGAAGTTGGGAGGAGACACAGCTGGGACAGCTGACCCGGCTGATGGAAAGAAATATTCCATCCCATGTGTGTCAGTTTATAAAGCTGGGGAAAGAAGGAGGAAGGGGGGGGATGTTCAGAGTGATGGCGTTTGTCTTCCCAGGCCGGTGTTAGGTGTGATGGAGCCCAGCTGTCCTGGGGATGGCTGAACACCTGCCTGCGACGGGGAGCAGGGAATGAATTCCTCGGTTTTGCTTTGTTTGTGTGCGTGGCTTTTGCTCTGCCCGTTAACCTGTCTTTATCTCAGCCCACGACTTTTTCCTCATTTTCACTCCTCTGATTCTCTTCCCCATCGCAACTGGGGGGGGGTGAGCCAGCAGCTGCGTGGTCCTGGTTGCTGGCTGGGGTTAAACCATGACAGATGCACCCCCAGTGCCCCTGGGACCCCAGTACCCCCAGCACCCCTGGTGTCTCAGCTCCCACCATCACCTTCTCCCTGACGGCCTGGGCCACGGTGCGGGACAGCATGAGGCAGCACACGGCAGAGGCCAGGACGTGCAGGAGCGTGTAAAGGATGCGGGTGCCCGTGGACACGCGGAGCCCATGGCAGAAGCCACAGCCACAGCCGCCGCACAGCTGGGGGGAGCACAGTCAGCAGGGACTCCATCAGGCCAGAGCTGCCCCCCCAGCCCACCCTGGGACCCCCACCCTGCTCCGGCCCCCCCTCCCCACCAGCCCCACGGTCCCCGCAGTCCCACCTGGCAGAGCAGCGAGTGCAGGAGGCGGCCGTGTGCCCGTGTGCCCGCCATGGCCCTGCTCGGTTCCTCTTGGCCCCCGCTGCCCTGATGGGATTAGGGGGGATTGTCGGCTTGGCCCGCCCCGCCATCTGCTCACCGCCGCCTCCCGGCAGCCACCATCACGGTGCTCTGCAGGAAGCCTGTCCGGGGCCCACCAGTGACCTCTCGGCCAGGGGGAGCCCTGCCTGGGGCCCTGGCCTGTCACTGGGCAGGATGAGGCCGTGGCAGCCAGCTTGGGCTGGCATGGGGGGCACGTGGGGGTCCATGGGGCGCTGGTCCCAGAGTGGTGCGGTGTGGCTGGAGGGCATGGGGGTCCCAAAGGGCTGGGGGTGTGCAAAGTCACCTGTGGGCACAGAGGCAGCCAAGGGACACAGGTACCCCACGGGGCAGGATGAGGGCAACAAGCACATCCAGCTGGGGAGCGGGGTCTCCCCAGAGCGGGCAGGAGCTGGGGAGAAGCTAGGCCGTGCAGGGGGGGCTGATGCTGACCTGTGCTGGGTCTGGCTGGGACAGCATCACCTCCTGCGCAGATGTTTGGGCTTCGTGCTAGAGCAGCCTTGACGAGGGTGTTGGGGCTGTGGCTGCGCGGGGCTCACCCCGCCTCAAGGGTCCCCCTTTCCCTGCTCTCCCCCAGGCTGGGCAGGAGGCTGGGAGGGGACAGAGCCAGGAGAGCTGACCCCAGCCCAAAGGGACGCTCCATGACACGGCGTTGTCCTGACAGTGAGGCTGGACGCAGAGGAAGCCAAAGGCTTTTGGCTCCCAGTGCAGCTGTTGCTTGGAGGCTGTCTGGGCACCGGCTGTGGTGGGAGGCGATGAGTGACCGCCTCTACAGCGTGGAGGGGTGATTTATTTTCCCCCATTCCTTCACAGGTCAAAGTGTCTTTATTGCCACTCATGAGGTGGGGTTTTTTTTCTCTTTTGCTTTCTCTTCTCTCTCTTTCCTGCTGGGGGGAGCAAGTGGCTGTGGGGGTGCTTGGCTGCTGGCCGGGGTCAGCCCACCACAGCCCCCTAGGATCCCACGGGACATCTCGGGTGGGCTTGTCCCCACCCGTGTCCCTGCACTAGGAGCAGGGGGAGGCGGAGAAAGGCCCCTGGAGGCTGTCACGGAGGTGGGTGCAGCGCAGGGCGCAGAGGGTGCAGGAAAGGGAGCTGGTGCAGGACCAGCAGGTCTGAGTCCGGTGCGGGACGGGGTCTCATAAAGACGCGGCGTGCCCAGCACACCGCGAGGGCCGAGGGTAGGCAGCCAGGGTCCGCTCTGCCCAGCGGGAAGAAGGGGTGGCTGCAGTCCCACAGGGACGCTCCGCAGATGAGGGGGCCGGGGAGCGCTCCCCACCAGGGTCTGCAGCCCCACACCTCCCCACAGCCCTGGCCTGGGCACCCAGCCCTGCCGAGCAGGCGGAGCGTGGCCACCACAGCTTGGCCCCCAGTGCCACCAGCCCATGGCACATCCAGATGGCCCCGGCTGGCACCAGCAGCCCTGGCAGGGCCCCCGGGCGGGGCTCAGTATATAAAGGTGGGGAAGAAGGAGGAAGGGGGGGACGTTCAGAGTCATGGTGTTTGTCCTCCCAAGTCACTGTCACACGTCCTGGGGATGGCAGAACACCCGCCCCCCACGGGGAGCAGGGAGTGAATCCCGCGGTTGGCTCTGCTCGTCTGCGCGGCTCCTGCTTTATTAAACCGTCTTTACGTCAACCCGGGAGTGTTTCCTCACTGTCACTCTTCCAGTTCTCTCCCCGGTCCCAGCCGGGGAGGGGTGGGCGAGCGGCTGCGTGGTCCCGGTTGCCGGCTGGGGGTGAGCCCCGACAGCCCCGCACGGCGCGGGAGCAGCCCGTGCCCCGGGGAGACGGCAGAGACACGCGGTGCGGGAGGGAAGCGGCGGTGGCGGAGCCCGCTCCCGGGGGGCTCCCGGGACCGTGCCGCAGCCACAGCCCCCGCCGGCCCAGCCCCGGGAAGCCAGCTGGGCCCCCGCTGCGGCGGCGCCGGGCCGGTCCCGTCCCTCCCTCGCGTGCGACTGCGGCGGGAGCCAAATCGGGATCCGTAACCCTCTTACCGGCTTAGCGCCCGGCGGCCCCGGGGGCGGCGGCAGGGCCGAGCTCTCCCCGCCCGGCCTCCGCCGCGGGCCCGCGCCTCGGCAGCGACCCCGGGAGCCGCCGCAGCCGCTGAGTCCCGCCGGGCTTCGCAGCCCCCCGCCGGCGGCGGGACGGGGCCGCCGCCTGGGACGTGGCGGCGGAAGAGCCGCCGGGGAAGGGCCGGGGCCGGGCCCCACAGGGAGGGTGCCGAGGGGCGGGCGGGGGCACCCCGGCGCCCGGGGCAGCAGCTCCCTCCTGCCGGGCCGGGATCGCCGCCGCCGCTCCCTGGCTCCGCGGCGGCACACAACCGGAAGCGCGGCGCGGAGACGGGGGCACGTGACCGGAAGCGCGGCGCGGAGACGGGGACATGTGACCGGAAGCGAGGCGGCGGCGGCGGGATGGCGGCGGAGGGAGATGTGGAGCTGGAGCTGGAGACGGAGCCCAACGGCTCCGGCGGCGGCGGCGGCGATGGGGCGGGCGGGCGCGCGGCCGAGAAGCCGCGGAAGCACGACAGCGGCGCGGCGGACCTGGAGCGCGTCACGGACTACGCGGAGGAGAAGGAGATCCAGAGCTCCAACCTGGAGACGGTGCGGCGGGCCGGGGCCGGCACCGGGACCGGGGCGGGAAGGGGTGGGGAGGGAGCCCGAGCCGGGCCCTGAGCACCGCGCCTGCACGGCCGCCGTGGTGCCCGTCCCGGTGCCGGTACCGCTGAGCGCGGCGCGGCGCTGGGCCGCCCGGTGCTGCGCAGCGCGGTGACTGCGCTCGTCCCGGCAGGCCATGTCGGTGATCGGAGACCGGAGGTCCCGGGAGCAGAAAGCAAAGCAGGAGAGGTAAGAGCCCGCGCTCGCTTAGGGCGCTGGGGACCGGCGGAGGGGGTGGCCCTGCCGGTCGTCTCACCGCTGGGCCGGGGGGCTGCCGGCGGTCCCACCGGCGGGGGGGGGACGGGACGGGACGGTGCTGCCGGCGGTCCCAGCGGCGGCGGGGGGTGGGGGGTGGCGGTGCTGCCGGCGGTCCCACCGGCGGAGGGCGCGGGGGCGGTGCTGCCGGCGGTCTCACCGGCGGTTTGTCTCTGTGTTGCCGTAGGGAGAAAGAACTGGCCAAAGTGACCATCAAGAAGGAGGACCTGGAGCTGATCGTGAGTAGGGGCGGTATGCCGGGTGGGACACGGGGCGGGCAGTGGCACATCCCAAACTGGTGTCTGGTCACTGCAACCGCACCCAGGCAGGAGGCTGGTGCCCACCGGGTGGCCCCTGCTGCCACCCCGGCCCCTATGCCGTGCTGCAGCCGCTGTAGGGGCTGGGGCTGTTTCCCTGCAGATGACGGAGATGGAGATCTCGCGGGCAGCCGCCGAGCGCAGCCTGCGCGAGCACATGGGCAACGTGGTGGAGGCGCTCATCACCCTCACCAACTGAGCGCCAGGGCTGCCGGACGGGCGCTGCTGAGGCGCAGGCAGGGCTGGCCGAGGCACGGTATTCCCTCACCCAATAAAGGCACTGGTGGGACTGGGCTGTGGCTGTGGTTTGCGTGGCACCGGGGCGGCGATGACAAGCAGGGCCCGGCCTGTGGCATCGTGATGGCAGCACCCGGGTGCCCTGTGACCGGAGCGGGACAAGGCCACCTGCCCGAGCACTGTGATGTGCTGCTCCTCCTGCTTTTAACGCTGGCCCCTTGTTCCGGAGCACAGGGGCTCTCCCAGGGGCAGTGGCTCCTGTCACTCCACTGTCCCTGCTCATGTGCCAGTGGATGCACCCGAGTCCTGGCAGGGGAAGGCCATGCTGGCCCTTCCTGCCTGGGTGAGTCCGGCTGCACCAGCCCATCAGGTCTCACAGGAAGACCCGAACGGCTTGGCCACGTTCCACAGACCAACACGGTGTGAACGTGTAAGAAAACGACTGCTTTAATGAAAACAACCCCACCCCTACACACAGGTAGAAAAGCCCAAGCCCTGCAGAAACAGGGTGAGGAGATGGGGTCATTGCTGTCCCACACCAAAAAAGGGCCCAAACTGACAACGGGGAAAGTACAGGCGATGGGGAGATGCTGTGGAACACACAGGTATAAAAGTCCATTAATTCCTCCAGGATTGGGTGTGCTGGAGCTGGGGGCGATGCTGCGCTCCTGCTTGGTGCTGTCGGGTGCCGCTGAGGCTCTTGGGGTGGCTGCTGGTGGGATGGCGCCGTGGCCACAGGCCTGGCCAGCACGGCGTGGTGGCCGTCCTCCATGGCACCTGGGCAGGGAGCCCACCAGGTCTCCACAGCGGGACACCGCGTGGATGGGGCAGGCATGGCAGCGGGGCACAAAGGAAGGGCTTGTCACCACACAAGTCCTGGCGCAGCGCTGTGTCCCCTCTGTCCCTGCCCAGGCTCCCAGCAGCTGGCAGAGAAGTGCCCTCCTGCCCGCTCCCTTAAGTGGTTTTTCGCTTCTTGGCGGAGGGTCTCTCAAAGACGTCTCGCACACCCGCTGCTTTCTGCTTGAAGAACTTGGTGTTCTGCGCACTCTCCTGGCCCCAGGCAGAGTCGAAGGAGGTGGTGTCCTGGTCCACCAAGTGCGTGTACTTTGTCCGCCCCGAGCGCCCGAAGTTCTTGACCTGAGGAGCAGAAGAGCTTGTGAAAGACCGCTCGGGGCAGGGGGGGCAGGACCTGTGGCTCCTCCCACTGAGAAACTGTGACCCCTCGGTGGGGCACACAGGCCAGGCACCCCGTGGCCAGCACACCCACCTGCATGACTTTGGGCAGGATGGTCTTGTTGAAGTGGTCCTCGAGGGTTGGGGCACTGAAGTCCCTCTTGTACACCTCCTCGTCCTCATCCTGCAGGAGAAGAACATGCTCAACCCGCGAGTTTCCAGCAAGTGCCAGCAGCAGGCAAAGCCAGGGAGAGCCACCAGGAGCCCCAAAGCTGGGGAGAGCCACCAGAAGCATACATCACTGCTCTGCCAGGGGCTGCCACGCTACTTGCAGCCCTATTAACCTACTGCTGAAGGTGGGTGACTCGAGTGCTGTCCCCCAGGTCTGCCACTGGTGGTCACCCTCGCATCCCCTCAGGCCACATCTCTAGAGTCCGGGCTGTAGCCCATGCAGAGCTAGCTCGATTCTGGCAGGGCCCACCGGCCCAAACAGCAGCACGGGGAGGGCTCTGCTGTTCGGCTCCATCTCAACTGGGAACGCTCAACCCAAGGTGCTCTGCTGAGGCAGCGCAGGCCAGCTCCGTGCGTTCACGTGCGTTCAGATCGCTTCAGCCCGCATCTGAGGGCCGGCTCTTGTCCCAGGGCTCTGTGAGGGTCTCCCTGCAGGGAGAAGTCAGCCCCACCATGCCCAGGTCCCTGCAGCACCACTCACCATGAAGAAGGCGCCGCGGTGGTAGTACTTCTGCAGGAACTTGTATTTGCCCTTCACCGCCTTGTTGGTGATGACCTTGCCATTGGCCCGAAGCTCAGCACGGCGCTCCTCCTCCGTTAGGTTCCGCATGCGCTCGATCTCCGCCTTCTCCTTCTCCATGCTGGGCAGGAGAGAAACCCTTGAGACCCCCTGTCCCCCCAGCACCCTCCCAGGAGAGCTGCTGTCGCCAGCTGCCATCCAAGGGATTACACATTTACTGACAGGACAGCCATGGAGCCAGAGGGAAGCCTGAGGAAGAGATGCCTCAGCTGTCCCTGGGCCTGGGCTGTAGGCTCTTGGCCTTGTATTTCTGCAGATGATACTTACGCTTCCCGTTCTTCACGGTCCCGTTTGATGCGCTTCAGCTCACGTACTTTCCAGGCCTCGTACTCCTCCTCGTCGTTCTCATCATCTGTATCAAGCGCATCCAGTGCTGCCAGCGAGCGCTTGTTCTCCTCCAGCTCCTTCTTCGCTTCCTCTTCTACGATCTGCAGCAAGGAACAAGCTCAGCTTGCTGCAGCGACTGCCCCCTCCCTGCACGGCCCCCAGCCTGCTCCTCACACCTTGAGTGTGTACTTGCGCCTCTCTTCTGCCATCCTCTTTGCCTCCTGCTCCAGCTCCTTCTGCTTCAAGGCTTCTGCTTCTCGCTCCTGAACTGTGACCCGGTCCTTCCTGCAGGCAGGGACCACGCCAGCCTTCAGCCCTTCTGTGAGCCAGCACAGACCTGCCCCTGTCATGCACCACAGCCGCTTCCAGCCTTCGCTCTCTCCAAGGAGAGGACAACTCCCAGGGCTCTACCCTTTGCCACCACACGGCACTGGCCCAAGGGCTCTGCTCAGACCCTGCTGTGACTTTGACCCACAGCCTGATCCTGCAGTGACCGATGAAGCTGATGAGGGGCTGTCGGTGGAGGGGTCGCCCCTCACTCCCTCCCGGGGAGTGAACCCCCACCCCACAGCGAGGAAGGGGAGACCATGGCAGGGGTGTCTGCATGGCCCCTGACTCCCGTACCCTGCCCAGAGCTGACCCGCGCAGTTGCATCACCCACTTGCGGATGAAGACAGGTTTGAGACGCGGCTCCATTTCATCCTCACTGTCTGTGTACTCCTCGTACTCGGACTCTGACTCGGACTCTTCTCCAGATCGACCCTCGTCTTCCAACTCCATCACTTCCATCTCCTCGGTTTTCCTCTCCTGTGCTCGCTGACGCATCATCCCGCGCCGACGCTCGATCTCCTACAGAGACAAACACGGAGGAGTCACGACCAGCCCTGTCACCGCTTCCCTCTCACTTTCCTGTACAAGAAGTGCCATGTCTGGAGTGTTGGTGACAAGATGATACACCCGTCCCTCTGGATGCAGGGTGGCCTCTCCTGGTGTCCCAGCCCACACAAGAGGACAGTAGCCCCGGATTTAAGTCACAGCCAGCTGTGACACTTGTCCAGCTCCACCAGACAGCCCAGATGGCCGTGCAAAAGGCAGTTCCAGCCTGTGCCATGAAGGGGCTTGCCTAGGCCCATTATTCGGCTCTGCAAGCGCACCTCATCATCGATCTCTTCCTCTTCCTCTTCGCTGGTGTCCTCCCGCTCCAGGCGCCAAGCTTCCCCCTCCACCTCTGAATCGCTTTCTCCAACCACTTCAGGCTCCACGATTTTACGGTGTCTTGCCAGCCTGCAACAGACCCCAGTTAGAGAATAGCACTTCAAATGCAAAGAGGCTGCACGAAGTTGACGATTCATGAATTGTTCCTAACGAGGCCCTGGTAAATGCTGGAACTGCCAAGTGTGAGCAGACCCCACGTGTCCTTTCCCAGGAGGCTGGAGTGGCCGGACACCAGCAGCTCCTCCCTGCCCACACTGCAAGTAGCAACGGAGCTCCCAGCAGGAAGCCTCCCCATCACTGGAACCAAAAGCAGCAGCAGCTCCACAGGAGGAGATAAATAGCACTCGGTTGCTCCCTGTCTGGAGCATACTTCACATGACACTGTCCCTCCCCGCTATCCTGAGCCTCAGCACACTGCATTACTTTTTATTTTGGAGCCTGTTTTCACCTGCACCCACCAAACCGTGCCCAGCCGAGGGGCTGTGCCCTGGGAAATGGTGACTCCTAGTTGGAAGGGCTGCTCATGGCAGGGCCAGAGTCTGAGACACGGAGCAGCACAGACATGAGAAGAGTCAGACTCTGCTGATCTGCCTGGAGAACATTCCCAGCTTCTGTCCGGCTTTCCTGCAATTCCCCACAGTGCAGCAGAGCGAGGTTCAGGCTTACCGCCCCCGTGACAAGGGCAGACCTGCAGGAACACAGCTCCCCACTGACCCCAGCACTCACCGCTCCTCCACATCTTCTGCGATGCGGTTCTGGAGGCGCCGGAGCCGGGGGTCATTGGCGAGTTCCTCCTCCTGCTCTTCGGGCTCCACCTCCTGCTCCTTCGCCTTCTTGATGAACTGGAACTCCTCGTCCTCCTCATCCGAGGACTCCATGGGTGCGTAATCGGGCCGCTTCCCCGACACATACCGCTTCACCTTCACCTTCTCCATGGAGAGCTCGCCTGCGGGAGCCCGGGCCGTCACCAGGGGCCCCGCGACCGGGCCCGCGGCCCCCCGCCGCCCCGGCCGCGGCCCCCCCACTCACCCTTCTCGTTGCGGACGGGCACGGCGCCCGCCGTGGACTGGATCGGCGGCTGCTTCATGAGGGCGCTGGGGACCGACATGGTGGCGGCGGGGCTGGGGCTGGGGCCGGGCCGGGCCGGGCCGCTGGGGCCGAGCAGCAGCCGCTGACAACAACTCCTCACAGCCGCGGAACCGGAACCGCGCTCCCACTTCCGCCGGAAACGGAAGCTGCCTGCGGCGACTGACCGGATGTGATGCTCAGCGCGGGGGACACTTCCGGGCCGCTGTCCCGCCGCGGCGGGAGGGCCGGTGCCGGGCAGGGCCCTCGGGCGGGGCTCCCGCTGCGCGGCAGGAGGAGCCCGGCTCCAGTCCCGGCCTGCGCCTGGGTACGACCCGCCGGGGGCCGCCGGCCGCGTCTGCCCGGTGCCGTGGCGGCGGGGGATGCTGGCTCTGGGGCCCCGGCTGTCGCCCCCTCCCGGATGCGGGGCTGGGTGGAAGCGACGAACCGCAGAGGCCGGTACGGCCACCCGGACGCCGAGCGTTCGGCGTCCCCCGGGGTCGTGCTGGGCGGCGGGACGCGCTCTGCGCCTGGCGGGGGCCGCCCTCGGGGCACAGCGGGGCCCGGGGGCAGAGCCGCCGGTGGGTCTGCGCTGTGCCCGCCGCCGGCGCAGCTGCTCTCGGGGCAGAGCTGGAGCTCTGGGGGTGGCCGCTGCCTTTGCTCAGCTCTGAGCCCCGGCCCTCCTGCCCTGCCCCCGCATCGCTGGCCACCTCCAGACCCGGTCCCTGTCTCCCAGGCAGTGAGGACCGGTGGCCCCTGTGCAGCCACGTCCCACCGCAGCCCTTGGGATGGCCAGTGCCGGGTGGCAGGGCTGCTGCTGCAGCAGGGCCTTCCCCCCGCCCTGCGGGGCTGGGACAGCCCCTGGGATTCCCGGTGGCACTGCTGAGGTGATGGAGGTGGCGTGTGTGTCGGGAAGGGCTGGGGTCATGGCTGCTTCGTGGCAGGCATCAGGGGGTTTCCGTAAGCGACTGGGTGCTGCCCACGTCAGCCTCGGAGGGGTGCGAGGTTTCGTCGAGGGCAGAGCTGGGAGCGATTGGCTGGGGTGAGTGGCCCCTGCCCAGGCATCCAGCCACAGGAGATAAGGCTTCTCTTGAAGTTGGGCAAAACTGTGTCACAAACCACCGCAGCCCCATCTGCCATCCTGTGCTGCCTTCTCGAAAGAAAGGAAGAGGTTTTATCTTCCGGGAAGGCAACCTGCCAGCACCCTGCGGCAGGGGAATTTGGGAAGAAGCTGTGCTTTAACCCTGCGCTGCTGGTGCCTGCCCCACACTCGCTGGAGCCACTGCCCTCGTGGCCATGCTGTGGGGGCTGTGTGAGGCAAGGCCAGCGCCAGAGCTCTGGGCTGGGAAGCCTCAGAGCAAGAGTGCTGTTCCAGTTGGTGGGTCAGCACTGGAGCATGATCCCTAGGGAAGTGCAGGGAATTCTTTTTTTTTTCTGTGTCCTTGTTTCTGGGCTGGGAAATGTCCTGGGGGGGGCTCATTTGGCCAGTCCTGGGGAGCGCAGACCTGATTCTTAGCAGCAGTATCATCCCCGCTCTGGGCCTGGCTCCCCTGGGGTGGAGGGTCCCAGCAGTGGCTGCCGAGGTCCCCAGGCTGGCATGAGGGCAGACTCTCTCCCGGGGGACTCTTTCCCTCAGCACCCCTGTGGGCTGGGATCCAGGTGGGTCACCACGATCCTGCCGGGCTGCGGGGGGGACAGCTGGGACCCAGCGTGTGCTGGCTGTGCCCGGCTATCCCAGGCTCAGTCCTCGCCGTGGCGCTGGGGAAGGCTCTCCCTGCAGCCCCAGGAACTGCCTCAGAGAACCCCGTTTCTGCCCTGAGCAGAGCTCTGGGCTCTCTTCAGGGTGTCCCAGCTTCAGCACGTCCTCGCAGCAGCCGGAGGGGCTGGGG
This sequence comes from Numenius arquata, assembly GCF_964106895.1. Classification (NCBI taxonomy): domain Eukaryota; kingdom Metazoa; phylum Chordata; class Aves; order Charadriiformes; family Scolopacidae; genus Numenius; species Numenius arquata. The sequence goes on from NC_133586.1 coordinate 316,772, forward strand.
CAGCCTGGCCGGAGCTGAGCAGGGAGGAGGGACAGGGTGCACTGTGGGGCTCCTGTGGTGCCTGTAGCTTCTTGTTTGCCTGGGCAGCTGGGGCATTCATAGCTTTATAATCCTATGGCAGCTGATGGTCCTCCCCAGCCTTGCCCAGGAGTAAACAAGAGCTCATTTGGGTGTTCCTGGCCTTTACACCCAAACGACAATTAGAGCTCCTGCTCTGCATTTGATCATCTGATGAGATATTAATCTTGTGGGTTATCACAACGTGTTCGCACCTAATGAGTCCTGTGCCACCACAGCAAGGAGTGAGCCTCAGCGTACAACTCAGAGAAACAATGAGACACAGGTTTAGGGGAAGCTGGGGAGCTGCACACAAAGCACATCGTGTCCTCTTCAGCTGAAGCAAAAGTAAAGACCTCGGCAAACAGGGAAATGCGTTCGCAGCCTGGCTCAGTTCTGTGACCGCGGGCGCTGGCGGCCCTGGCAAGAAGGAGCCCTCGGCCGGTGACGTGTCCTCTCTGCCCTGTGTCCCCTCAGGAGGCACAGCCGAGCTGGAGAAGCCAAATGCTGGCATCGCTAAGCTGGTGCAGCAGGAGCCACGGGGGGACCCGTCCTCACAGGCAAAGGGGTGGGAGGTCTCTCCTGCAGGGGTGTACGGGGGTGTCGTGGCTCTGCACCCGCCCTTACCGGACCCCCTGGTGCTGCAGCAGACGGGCTGCCAAGAGCCGGTGTGGCCGAGGGCAGCCCCAACCCCTCTCCCCAGCGCAGCAGCTGCCGATGTGCCGGCCCTGCAGCAGCTCGGCAGCGGGCATCGGGCTGCAGCAGGACGGGGGGTGCCTCCTGAGGTTGCGGCCCCCATTCCCGGGGTGGTACAAGGCCATGTGGGGCTGGCAGCTGCCGGCAGGAGCGAGCCCAAAGCACGGCCAGCACCCGGCATGGGCCAGTCCTGCTCTTTGGTGCTTTGCCAGTTTGCTGGTGAAAACTTGTGTGTCCATGTCTGTGAGCACCCCCCTCCCCACCCACGGGCACACGGGGCTCTTGTGTGTGCTTGTGTCCCTGCATGTCACCTGCCTGAAGCCCCCGAGTGCCGCAGGCACCCGATGGTGCTGGGGCCGGGTGAGGATGTCCCTGCAGCCGCCGTTGTCAGGGGACAGCGATGGGGAGCTGCGCACAAAGCAGCAGCGGTGGCAGCTGCGGGTCGATACCTGGCAGCGTCAGGGCTGCGGCTGACACAGTCAGAGGCAGATAACGTTACAGAACCAGCCCGAGCCGCCGCTGTTTGTGTCTGCAGCTGCACCGCAGGGCAAGGTCAGGGTGTTCGGGCCGGGCCTTGAGTCCCCAGCGTGTGACCACAGGGGGATGTTGTGTCTGGGAGTGTGGCTATGAATAGAGCCTCTGGAGCCAGCGGGACCCTGTGGAGCACAGCTCCCTGCTGGGCCACGGCCATCCCAGCTCCAGGGGCACCGGGGCCTCCCCAGGAGCCTGCTGGTAGCAGGTGAGGGGCGGGCAGGGGAGGAGAGGGGCCAGAGGGACACCAGGGAAAGCGGACCGTGGCTGCAGCTTTGGGAGAGGGCACGGTGCGGGGGGGTTGGGGCACCTGCAGCACAGCAGAGGGGCTGCGGGCTCGCCCGGCACGGGCACGGGGACAGAGCAGGTCGCTGTGCTCCAGGTAAACATTTTGTTATTGATTTGGTCCCTCTGGATGTCCTCTGCCTGCCATTGCTGTTTGTGGGGACCCTTGTGCCCTTCCTCCGCTGGCTCCCTGCTCACTGCTCTGCTTTTGCCCGCAGCACGGTGGCTGCCAGGGAGCAGCACTGCCACCCCCGGTCCTGCCGTGTCCCCAAGCCCCCCCCCCGGCTGGGGGTGCCTGCGGGCAGGGGGGCAGCCCCGTCGCTGCTCTGCCTCCCGGAAAGCTCGGGCAGATGGGCAGTTGCATCACTGTGGGAGCTTGTGCAATCTCTGCAACCCAAAAGCCAAAAATTGACCTGATTTTTCCATGAAAGTAGGTTTCTATTGATGGTTGTGGCTGGGCCAGGCTACATTGTGTGCTGGGAGGAGCACGGGGGGGTCTCCCCCCAGCCGCAGTGAGCAGTTTGGCCCCTGTGCTTACAGCACGGGCCCCAGGGGACATGGTGGCCATCGCTGGGCTGGGCAGAGCTCATGGGGAGCTGCCGGTGCGATGGTGTGCTGGGAGTCACAGCACACCCTGGGCCATCTCCTGGAGCGTTCCAGTGCCTCCAAACGATGGGGATCCCTTCAGCACCCCGGAGGAGGGTGAGTGGTCCTGGCAGATATGGCTGCAGTGGCTGTCTCACCCCTCTGCTGCCCCACAGGCAGGGGCCGAGGGACACCGAGCGGCCCCATAAGGTGTGGGGGGAACAGCAGGCGTTCGGGTCCAGCCTGACGCCCTGCTCTCTGCTCCCTCGTACCGTCCATGTTCGTGGTCTCATCCCGCAGCCGGGCGCTCCCCGGTCACAGGTGTTGTCTTTGGCAGGGCTGGGGTCAGTCTGCGGGTCCAGAGCCAGTGTTTTATGTAAGAGAGAGGTGCTTCCTGCATGCCTGCCCCGCGGCACCCAGATAAGCCCCGTGGTGACAAGGGCCCTTTGTCAGCTCCTCTCCCCAGGTGACATGTCACAGGGGCCAGGTGCAACAGCTTGTCACCTGCTGCCAGCGCTAAACGAGGCCTCTGAAGATAAGGTGTGCGGGTGGGGGCAAGCCCCCCGCCTACTGCCCTCCCTCCCACCTCGGGGCCAGCGCCCGGCTCAGGGTCTGCCCCCCGTACCCCCCATATATCCCCGTGGGGCGCTCCCGGCTCGGCTGCACACCCAGGGCTGCGGGGCTGGCCTGGACTTCTCCGGCCACCAGGGACGGCTCCCGACCAGGCTGCAGTGGGGCGGGGGTGAGTGCTGCATGTCCTTGGTTTGCCGGGACCCCCGGACTGCCTGGGGGACAGTGGCCGCAGGGGGTGGACCTGGGGTACCGCGGCCCCCGTGGCCGGTGGTCCCCGGCAGCAGCTCTGGGGCCGGATGCCGGGGTCGGCCCCGCCGGAGCTGGGTGCCGCAGGCAGGTGTCTGCCCGGCAGAACTAACCCAGTTTAACAGAGAAACCTGCCCTGTGCCAGATTTTCTGGGCTGTTCTCAGCATCTCAGTTACCAAGGTGACTGTTTCCTGTGCGATTGCTAATGCTTCATGATCTCAATCACGATATCTGAGTGACTTCCTTTTCTCTGTAAGGAGCTGTAGGACCCGCTCCTGCCCGGGGCTGCCCAGACCCCTTCTGAGGTGCGGAGGATCCAGGTCAGTTTGGGTTCTGCTGCTTTTGCTTTTTGCTCTTGACCCAGCTTTTGCATTGCTCTTGACACGGTCCCGTCCACGCCAGCGACAAGAGCGTGTTGGTTTATATGAACGACCGAAGCTGAGATGAACCGCAATTGCCTTCTCACCTTTTCTCCTTGGGGGAAGTCTCTCTCCTGAAACCTGAACTGGGCTGATGGTTTTTCCTTGTGTTGCTGCTTTCCAGACAGTTTCTGCGTTGGGCTGCTCCGTGCGGGCCCGGGGCTGAGCCCCTGACACGGACTTTGCAGGAAGGCGGGTGCCGCTCCTGCGGGCCTGGCTGAAGAACCCCCTGGATGGGCTGGATGGGGCCGGTCTGGGTGGGCTTGTGTCCCGCCGGCCCCTCGTCACAGCGCGACCCGCCGTCTGCTGCACCGGGTGCACGGGGACACGAGACAGGGCATCTTTGGGGGGCCCTTCTCTGCGGGCGCCATCACATCCCTGGTCGGTGCCCGGGGCCCGTGGGGGGGGGGGTAGTCTGGGCTCTTGTGGGGCAGATCCAGGTCTCCCGCTCGGGTGGGCACGGTCAGTCCCCGGTGGGTGCAGACGGCCCCAGGTGGGCACCCTCGCTCCCCCGTGGGCACGGGCAGCCCCATGCCGGGACGGGGGAGAGGCCGCGCTGAGCCCGGGGCTGCGTCCCGGTGTCGGCAGAGGGTGGGTGCCCTCGGGCCGGGCCGAGGGGCAGCGGCCCCGGTTCTCGCGGCGCCCGGGGGAGCGCCCGGGGGAGCCGGGGCCGGGCGCTGCGGCGGGGCGCGGGGCGCTCGGCGGCGCCGGTGCGGCGGCGGGGCGGGCGGGGCGGGCGGCGGTGACGGCATCCGGCGGCGCCCGGCGGAGCGGCGGCCGCGCCGGGCCGGGCCGCGCCGTGCGGGGCCGAGCGGGGCCGAGCGGGGCCGGTCGGCGGGCGCGGGGCGGGGCGGGCGGCGCTGACAGCTGCGCGGCGTAAACAAGCGGCCCCGCCGCCGCCCCGGCCGCCCCTGCCTGGGCCGGGCCCGGCTCCGGGGCGGGCGCTGCGGGCGCCCCGCGGCGTGACGCGGCGGCGCCGACAGACGGGCCCGGCCGCCGGCGGGACGGGAGCGGGCAGGCCGCGCGGTAAGGGCGCGGGGGCGGCGGCGGGGACGCGGCCGGGGACGGGCTCGGGCCGCCGGAGCCGGCGGTTTGACAGCCGGGGCGGCCCCCACCGGGTGGGACCCCCGAGAGGCGGCGGGGCCCGGGGCGCCGCGGCCGTTGGGCAGCCCCGGGCTCGGGGCGCTGCCGGCGGCCACCCCCGGGGCGGGCGCTGCCCGGCGCCGCGGGGCGAAGCCTTGTCCCGTCCGTCTGTCGGTCTGCCCGGCGGCGCCCGGGGACGCGGGGCTGCGGCCGCCCCGGCGCCGGCGGGGAGCGGGCCGGGGCCGGCCGGAGCGGCCGAGCGCCAGGAGGGAGCCAGGCCTCGCTCCCGCGGGGCCGGCCCCGGCCCCGCCGCCCTGGCAGCCACCCGCGGCTCCGCCGGTGCCGGGGACCGGCTGGCGGCTCCGGCCGTGGGGAAGTGCCGGTGTCCCGCAGTACCGGGCAGGGTCCCGTGCCGGGTGCCACGGGCGGCCGCCCGGGCTGCGGGTGCGGAGCAGGGAGCAGGACCCGTGAGCTGGCAGGGACTGGCGTCCCCGCTCGCACCCCGCCACGCCGGCTGGCCTGCAGCAGCCCCGGCTGTCCCGGTGCCTCTCCTTCCTCCTCCCGCTCCTGGGGCGCGAGGCCGGAGGTTTGCAGGCAGGAGCGGGGCACGGACAGAGCTGCCGGGGTCTAGCGGGAGGCAGCCAGCCTGTCCTGCCATGCTGGGCAGCAGGTGTGGGGGGCCGGGGCTGTGGGGGGCTGGGCTTGGCACCCTGTGGCAGGAGCCCCCTGCAGCGTTGTCCCCACATGGAGTGGTCGTCACCAGGGAGCAGGGTGCCCGCTGGCTCTGGGACTGGCAAGGTGGAGGAGACCGCCCGGCTCAGGGACCTGCAGATGATGTGAGGTGCTGGCACGGCGACTGGCCGTGGCAGACAGTGTCCCCTTGTGCTGCGCTTGCCGCTCTCTCCGCTTGCGTGGCAGCTTTTTCCCTTCCCTGGGGGCTCTGGGGACCTTTCCCACTGGAAACTGTGATTTGGGCCCTGGCACGGTCTGGGACCCAGGACTCCGGTCCAGCCAGTGGTGGGTGCTCCAGCAGGGCGGGCGGCCGACCGGGGCCTGGGTGCTGAGGGGGAGCCGCAGCGTGCCTGAATCGCGGCACTGTCTGCGCTGCAGCCTGCAGCGGGGTCTCAGGCGGCTGCCAGGAGCCTCTCTCCTCCCCTGGCAGCGCCGCAGCTCCCTGCTCGCTGGGGGGGGATGGGGCTCCTCGGGGCACTGCCGGCTCTCACCTTTCCCACTGTCCCTGAAACACCACCAGGTATTTCAGGGTCCCTGTGGAGCTCCGTGTTTGGAGCTCACACTGGCGCCTCCGTGTTGTGGGCTCCTTGGCACTGGGTGGGTCGCTCCCTGCTCTGCTCCCCACAGGCCTTCCCAGCTGCTGGTGTTTGCTTTCCAGGATGCTGTAGGTTGTCCCCGCGTGTTCCTGGGTGCGTGCTGGAGGTGACAGCATGCCTCTTTTCCCAGTCCCTGTGCCAGTTTCCTTTCTGTTGTGAAGATGAGTCACACCGGTGTCACCATGTTGTGCTCTGGAGGAAGGGCAGAGCTGAGCTGCTGACGGTGACAGGCAGCACGGCGCTCGGCGCTGCTTCCAGGCACTGCCTGGCCCGTCGCTGACTGTGGAGGGGTTGGGGCTCTTCCTACCTTTCCTCCTTCCAGTCTGTCGTTTAGCTGGGGTTCCTCACACATTGTCTGGGAGCATCTTCTCCGATCTCCCCTTGGGGCTGGAGAGACGGGCTTCCCATCCCGGTTGCTCCCAGCTCTTCCCAGATAGGCCTGTCCTGGTTGGAGAAGGGGCTCCTATCGCTGCAGATGGTGGTGGCAGGAGGCACGGCTTCCCTTGCCTGGCCTCTCCCCTCCTTTGCTGCCCTTCTCCCCTCCCGCTTCATCTCCCGTGTTTGTAAGCGCAGAGCGTGAGTACACATTGGGCAATCGGAGGGTAAACAGCGGCTCCACACCGGGCAGCTGTGCCGGGACGCCCTGCCGAGCTGGCCACCACCATGGCTCCTGGGATCCCACGCGGCTGTGGGTGGGCCGGGGTGGGCAGCAGGGCCCCGGTGCTGGGTGCGGCGGAGCCTGCCTGCCCCGGGTTTGAGGAGAAGCACCCCGGGCCCTGACCACTCTTCCATCTCTCTGCAGATTGTGCTGCTGTCCCCGGCGGTCTGTTCCTGCTGCTGCGGGCTCGTCCCCATGCTCTCTTGGGCTGAGCAGGGACCAGCGTGGCAGAGCGGCCGGCACGCCTTGGGCTGCTGACGCAGGGACGCCGCTGGACCCGCTGCTCCTGGGACCCTCCTGCTGCCCAGCTAGAGGAACCCCGATACTCTGATGGATCTGAGGCCCTGCTCGCTGCTCCTGCTCTGGACTCTGGTGGTTGCCCTCGCTCTCCTGGCGCAGGAGGTGCTGGCCCAGCGTATTTACACCAACACCTGGGCTGTGCTTGTTCCCGCGGGGCCCCAGGAGGCTGACAGACTGGCCAGGAAGCATGGATTCCTCAACCTGGGCCCGGTAAGTCCCCCGCTTCCCTCTCCCTGTGGATGCGGTGTCCTCTACCGTGGTCTGGGCAGGCGCTGGACTCAGCCCCGGAGCCGTCTTGGGGGCTGCTCTTTCTGGCAGCAGGGCCGCTGCGTTTGTGCTTGCTCACTGCTTCCGTCCAGCCCCCGCTGCGTTGACTCAAGGGTGGTAATTAGCTGGATGGAGCTGTGGCCTCTCCCTGCCAGCGGGACGGTCTGGTGACATGGCACGGCTGGACACCACGGCACACTCTGCTTGCTGGAGGTGGAAGGAGGAAAAGCCCATCCCAGCATGAGAAAACTGGGAGTGCTGTGCATTGGTGGAGAAGGGGAGGGCCCCCAGTTCCCGACGGTGTTCCCCGCAATGAGCTGCCCCAGTGCTGCACAGCCTTGGCTCAGCCGGGGCGGCAGCAGCCCCTCCTGGGTGTCCCCAGAGCCCGTGGTCTGATGGCAGCCGCGTGTCCTTGGCCCTAAACTGCCCTTCACAGAAGGTGTGTCAGCAGGTTCCCGCTGCTCTCAGCCAATGGAGGGACGGGGCAGAGCATGGAGCTGTGCTGGGGCCGGCACTGCCGTCACCCTCCTGGCAGCAGAGCAGGGACAATGGGGTGACAGTGAAGGAACCAGGGTCCCTTGTGTTCCTCACAGTCCCAGCTGTTCCTGGCCTTGTCCCCAGCGCAAGGAGCATTATGGTGCTCTCCTCCCAGCAGCCTTGACAGGGCCCAGTTCCCCAGTGCTCCAGGCCTCAGGCTCTGCCATGGCCCTCGCAGGTCTGGCCCTGAGGTGTTGGTGTGAAAGCCAGGCCTTGGCCAAGAGCGGTGGGGCTGATGGCCAGGCTCCTGCTTGCCAGCATGGCACTGCGGGCAGGACATGTCTCTGTTGGCAGGCTACTTCTTGCAGGCCAGCGCTTCTCCTTGTAGCGTGATGCCGGCTGCCCCATGCTCGGCACAGGCTGATCTGTGGGGCTTTTCTCAGCCCTGCGCTGTGGGCAGGGCACTGGCCTCTGGGCTGGCAGCGCACAGGGGCTTTGCCCATGGAGCTGGCGCCAGCCTGGCTGCCGTGACCAAGGCGGGGGGCAAGGGGATGGGCACAGGAATGGGTGCTGCAGGGCTGGCCCAGAAGGACACCCGGTGGCCCCCGCAGAGGGAGCTGGACTGGTGCTGCTCCGGCAAGGTGAGGCTGGCACCGGAGGAATGGAGCCCGTGCGGCTCTGCCAGCTCCCACTGGGCTACTGCGTCCCTGGGGGTCTGTTACCCCGAGAGCAGGGTGCTGCTGCCGGGCTGGGCTGGCTTTCCGGGAAGGAAGCGAGGGGCCAAATCCCAGAGGAAATTGCACAACTTGTGGCTGCGGTGTCAGGACCTCACTGAGCAGCTGCCGGCGCCGTGCTGGGTGGGGAAGGTGGTGCCTTGTCCTGCCGTGTGAAAGGAGTCCGGCATGGGGCGGTGGATACACGGGGCTCTGGGGACAGGGAGCCCCGAGTCCTTCCTCTGGGGCTTGGGCTGGAGGAGGGAACTCTGGGGGGGCCAGGGCCAGCCCCCACTGAGGGTGTGTGCACCCAGGGGGCAATGAGGTGGTCTCGTGCAGGTTCTCTGCGTGGAAGTGCCTTAGAGCCGGTGTCATGGCAAAGGATGTGTCGGTCCAGGGCTGCTGCCGTGAAGAGGGGATTGGGAGAGTGGCCCAGGATGTGCCCCACTGGGCCCGGTCTCTGCGGAGGCTCCTGGGAGTGCCGAGGTGCCATCAGCCTGCTCCCGGGAAATGTTTCTTTGAAGACACAGCTGCAGAGCCTGGTGCCCCTTGGCCCGGGCAGCTGGGAAACACCAGGCTCTGTGGCTGTGTCTTCACTGGCCCAGGGTGCCCGTCAGGGCCTGGGCAGCAGTTCAGGGCACTGTGGCTCAGCAGGGAACCCAGGCTCCCTGCCTGGGAGTCTATCCCTGTGAGCCTCGGAGACTGTGTGCCAGCTTTGCCCGTCGGTGCTCACCTCTCCCTGCGCCATTTGATCCGCGCTGGAGGCTGGAAGCTCGGGCTGCGGCAGGAGCTGCTGGTCTGGGCACGTTTTTGCCCGTTCTGGAGCCCGTCCTGGTGTCTGTGCTGCGGGATGAGGCTTGGCTGGCCCGGGCAGCCTGCTCCGCAGGGGGGCCATGGCAGCCTGGTGGGAAGAGCAGGGCTGGAAGGAGCCAAGTGTTTCCTCCTGGGAGGTTTCTGGGCTGCTGTTCCTGGGGGGGGGTGTTCCACTGGGACAGGATGCGACAGCCAGGCTGGAAGGGGGGGGACCGGGTGCTTCTGGCAGTGCCCCAGGGAGAGGCCCCCAGGGTCCTTATCTGAGAGGATCCTGGCCTCAGCATGGGGTCTGGACACTGTCCTCGCAGCCACGCTGTCCTGGCGTACTCCCTGCTCCGCCACCGCCTGCAGAGCCGGGGCAGGCAGGCCCCTGGGACAGCCATGCCTCTGGTGCCAGTGGCCTCGAAGGGGACCCAAAGGACAGTGCCAGGGGGGTGCAGGGGAGAGGGATGGCTGAGGCAGTAGCGCGGTGGTTCTCCCCGCTGGGGCTGCTCTGGGGGAGGGAGTGCAGGGGCTGCCTGCCCCAGCTGGGCATGGGGAGCCCTGGGGAAGGGCCCGCACTGGCAGGACACGGGGGCCGAGCAGCCCCGGCTTGGGGAGGAGTGCTCCTACCTCCCGTCCTGCTGGGCTGCGGGTCCCCGCCGGCCCCTGCTGCTGCCCAGCACATCCCCCTGCGCCCGGGGACATGGGCGGGAGTGCGGCAGCCCGCTGGCCCCGAGGCTGGCTGAGGTGGCCAGGAGCTGTGGCAGAAGGTCAGGGCAGGAGCTGGCACTGTGCTCCATGGGATCAGCACTGCCTGCCCCGGGGAGGCGCGGGGCTGGGGGGGCTCTGCCCTTGCTGAGGACAGGGACTGTGGGGATTAGGGTGGGAACGTGTGGGCTGGCTGGCTCCTGGCTGCCACCGCAGTGTCTGTGCAGACCTAATCCAGTCGGATGACCAGGCAGAGCCACAATCTGCTTGCAGGAACAATCGGGGCTCTGTCCTTACCCCCTGAGGGTGTGAGGGGGTGCTGGGGGGAGGGCAGCAAGCCTGCAGCTCGCTTTCCTGTCTGCCAGCCTGGTGCAGATGCTTTTCACTGCGGCACCTCTCAAGTGCTCTGAGCTGCCAGGCGTCCCAGGGGGACTGGGGGGACGGGGTGTGCGGTGGGGAACGGGCCCAGGTCTGTCCCTGGTGACTGTGGCAGTGCTGGAGGTGCAATTCTGCCGGCTGTGCCCCTCAGGGAAGGGGTGCGGAGCTGCAGGCTGAGCCCTTGCTGTTCCTCCTCTAGGGCAGGAGCAGAGCTCAGGTGCCACCAGCATTGGGGAGCACAGCCCCACATCACGAGCACCACATCTCAGGGGGCCAGTGTGGTCTGCGGCTGCCCTGGGTACCACCAGCTGGCCCGGCGTGGGGGTGATTTGCACCCTGCATTGGCCCCTGCCCCAAGCTTGCTCCCCATCACGGCCCCAGCTCTGGGTGAGCGGCGTCCTGAGCCAGCAGCTGGGGGCTTTGCTGGCCCCTTCCCTGGGGACTGATGTGAGCTGTGAGCTACAAGCACTGGACTCCCCTGGGGATGGAGCCGTGGACACAAGTCCTGACCCTGGTGTTCGACTCCTGCTCGTGCTGGGCTGCCCCGAGCGGAGTCTGTTCCCTTTCCTGCCCACGAGCAGCTGGTGCAGGGGCGGCTGTGCTGTGTGGAGCCCCATGGAGTGGAGCAGTTTCATTTCGGCGGGCGGGGTCTTGGGGGCTCCCCCAAGCAGGGGCAGTGCAGGCTGGGCTCCAGGTGCTGGGCTGTGTTTCCCTTGCCCCATGGAGCACGGAGGGACTTCAGGGTGAGGTGCGTGACTTGGAGAGCCACAGCCCGGATTTGCAGCCCCTAACACCGGTCAGCCGGGTGCACCTTCCCTCCCCGGCTGGGCTCTGGCTGGCTGTGTGGCTGGCCAGGGTGGCGGCACATCTGCAGAGCTCTGATAAGATTGAGGGGGGCGTTGTTAACTGCAGCCAAACAGTTTTGTGCCAGCCTCGGGGGGCAGAATGTAAGATGTCCTTTCCCTCGTGTTCCCGCAGCCTTTACAGCCCAGCCCTGACGGTGATGCCACAGCCTGGGCAAACAGATCCTGCCTGTGGCTGCTGCCCAGACTTTGTGGCTTCCAGCAGGGCAGGTTGGCCACTTGGCCCCCTTCTCCCCAGTCCAGGCAGGCTGCTGGGCTGGGAGGCCGGGGGCAGCAGGGGTGGAGCCACCGCGGCCAGTCCAGCCTCTGGGACGTGCCGGAGGGGATAAGGAAATGACAACACTGGAGAGGGTTCGGGGTTTAAAAATAACCGGCTGGGCGGCTGCGTGGCCTCCTGGCCCAGCTGTGCTGGAGTCCCGTCCTGCCCCAGCCCTGCTGGGCTGTCCCCGCATGCCTGGGAGCTGAGCTGCGGCCAACAGCATGGCTCCTCGGCTAGTGGTGGCCCCCGCCTCCATGCCTCCCTCGCTTTGTTCCTCTGGAGCTGGCTGTGCACCGAGGTGGAGACTGGCACAGGGTGGGTGCTCTGGTGGGACACTGGCCTGGTGGGGAAGGGCCCTGCGAGGGGCCCGTCTGGAGGAGCAGAGGCTGGCTCGGCCCCTCCCTCCCTCCCTGCCCTGGCTGGGGCCATCTGTGGAGCGGGGTCTGGACCCCCTGGACCCCACCTCACCAGTGAGAGGGGGTGCGGGTTGGATCGGGGAGGGGAGTGGCAGTTTTGTCCCCTGAGGTTGGAGCCTCCTCCAGGCTGGATCCCAAAGGCCTGTCCCTCTCCGCTGCTTGCCTGGGGCCTCCCTGCCATTGTTGGACAATTGGGGACTTAGTGCCATGCAGGAATCTGCGGGAGAGTGAGATGGGCAGAGGCCACGTCACTGTGGCCCCAGGGTCTCTCCTGCTGTCTTGTCACCAGCTGCCCCAGCATCTCCTGCAGCGTGTACCAGCAGCGGAGCAGGTGGCCCAGCCTGTCTGTGGCAGCCCTGGGGCTTGGGACTGCAGGTGGGGGGACAGGGAACCAGGGAGACTGGGCTCTCATGTCCATCCTGCTCCTTTCCCGGTTGCAGATCTTCGGTGACTATTACCACTTTCGGCACAGCGGTGTGGTGAAGCGTTCCCTCTCGCCCCACCAGCCCTGGCACAGCCGTTTGGCCAGGGAACCTCAGGTACGTGCTGTGGGGGGGCCACCTGCAGGGGCCTAGCTTTGGTCCTGGCCCTTTTTGCTGGCATGTGAGCCAGCACCGGGCACAGGACAGGGCTGAAGTGCCTTCAGCCGTCCCCTGGCATTGAGGCCCGTGGCAGAGCCGGGTGGGAGCCCAGCACATGCCTGGCAAGGGCAGGGGTTCAGCAGAGCCGGTGTCACTGGCCTGTGGGCTGCTGTGATGGCAGGGCACGGGGCAACCCTGGCTCCCTGGAGGGCTCTCCATCCTCATACATGGGACAAGGTGTGCAGGGTGGTGCTGGCAGTGCCAGATCCCAGCGCGTGGTGTGGCCGCGCTGCCGGCATCTCCGTCCCTGGCTGTGGTCCAGGGCTCCGGTGCTCTGGCAGTGCAGCGGGGCGTGCAGCGTGTCGCAGCGGGGCGTGCAGCGCGTCACCGCGGCTGGCAGGCTCTCCGCAGAGCTCTGCGCTCTGACCTGCCTGCTCCGCTGGAGCGAAGCCTGTGGCGGGAGCGCTGCCACCCCGGCACGGCTGGGCGGGTGGGACCAGGGGGGGACGGTTGGGTGCTGTGGGAGCTCTGGGGGTCAGATGCTCTGCCAGCCCAGGGCTGGCTGTGAGCTCCCCAAGGAGAGCCCCTCTGGGCTGGGGGGCAGAGGGTGTGGGGAGCTGCCGAGGGGAAACCCCATGCTCTCTCTGCCCCCAGGTGCAGTGGCTGGAGCAGCAGGTGGCAAAGCGCAGGACCAAGCGAGACGTGTTCATGGAGCCCACGGACCCCAAGTTCCCGCAGCAGTGGTACCTGGTGAGTGTGGGGTGGGGGTTGCGCTGCTGGGCCAGGAGGGGAGCCCCGCAGTCACTGCAGCAGGTTCTGGGGATGCAGATGTGGCACCTGAGGGACAGCAGGGAGGAGGAAGGCCTGAGGCGGCCACCTGTGCCGTGGGTCCAGGGATACCCCAGGGAAGAGGCCGCGCTCATGGAGCGGTGGCTCCTGCCGGGGTGCTGGCAGGGCCGGGGAGAGCCAGGGGCTGGACTAGGAGGGAGCAGCCCTTTGCCTGGCCCAGGAAGGGGGTCCGTGCCTGCCTGTGCCATCAAGCTCGGGCACAAGCCTGGTCTCTGAAGGGAGCCGTGTTTATGGGGCCCAAACAGAGTCTGGGGCTCAGTCTCCTTTCAGAGTGGCCTTCCTCGGGTGGCTGTGCCTGGGTCCCCTGGGATTTCCTCATCCCCACGCCACAGCAGCGCAGGGTGAAGGCTGCCTCTTGCCCGCCCTTACAGCTGGGGCTGGGAGGTGTTGGGCAGTGCCAGCAGCTAGGTGCAGCTCCTATTGCCAGGGCTTCTCTTGGCAGTACAACACCAACCAGCGGGACCTGAATGTGCGTCAGGCCTGGGAGCAGGGCTACACGGGCAAGGGCATTGTGGTTTCCATCCTGGATGATGGCATTGAGAAGAACCACCCTGACCTGGAGGGCAACTATGTAAGTGTGGGGTGATGGCATGGAGAGGTGTGCCATGGGAGCCGCTGGGTGCAGCCCCAGAGCTGCTGTGGTGGGACATGGAGGGAAGCGATAGAGGTGGGACTGGAGCCTCCTCCACCCCCCAGCTCAGCCCAGCCTCAGAGCTGTGGCCCCGGGGCAGTGGGAGTCTGGGGGCAAGGTAGACGGTCTCTTAACTGCCAGATCTGTCTTCCAGGATCCAGGGGCGAGCTTTGATGTCAATGACCAGGACCCAGACCCACAGCCCCGCTACACACAGATGAACGACAATAGGTGAGGCAGAGGCAAGGGCTGCAGAGCCCAGCCGCGGCAGGGACTCGGTGCCAGTGCCATTGGGAGGTGACTGCGGGAGGGTGCAGGGGTGGTGGCACACTTCTGTCCCACGGAAGAATGCCCTGCCTCCCCTTCTGATGCAAGCAGTGTCCTTTGGGGCTGCCCAGTGCCCGTGCAGGCTGTTCAGTCCCTGCTGCTCTGGAGCAGGAGGGTAGATGGAGGTGCCCTGCGAGGCTTTTGTTGGCCACCTGGTTCGGGAGGGATGTGAGGCAGCCTGGGCGCTGGTCCCTCCAGCTGCAGCTGGTGCCCGGTGCTCCTCACATCCCATCTGAGCACACTTGGTCCTGTTCTGACTGCAGACATGGCACGCGCTGCGCTGGGGAAGTGGCTGCCGTGGCAAACAACGGGATCTGTGGTGTTGGTGTGGCTTACAACGCCAGGATTGGAGGTGGGTGACACCCTGCCCTGCACCAAGAGCAGAGTCTGCACTGGGCTCTGTGGGTGCCTTGTGGCCAGAGGAGTGGGCTGTGCCAGGGTCTCGGCATTGCTGGCCAGGGTAGCCCATGGCATAGGGCGGCAGCAGCGGATGGAGTGCTCTCGCATGGCCTCCAGCGTGGCTGCGCTGCCCCGTCCGGTCGCCCGTGACGTCTGCTCTCTGGCCCTAGGCGTGCGCATGCTGGATGGGGAGGTGACTGATGCTGTGGAGGCCCATTCCCTGGGCCTCAATCCCAACCACATCCACATCTACAGTGCCAGCTGGGGCCCCGAGGATGATGGCAAGACTGTGGATGGCCCGGCCCGGCTGGCGGAGGAGGCTTTCTTCCGAGGGGTCAGCCAGGTGAGCAGGAGAGTCTGCTGGGGGAGCTCCTGCCCCTTCCCCTGGGTCTCCCTTGCTCTGCCTGCCCTGGTTGTTGTCCGGGCCATCCAGTGATGAGCTGTTTATGAGCTGTCTTACAGCCCGTCTGCAGGATCAGGCTCTGTTGGTTTTTCCTGTTCTTCCTGTGTGATGGCTGAGTCAGGGCTCCTCCCATGCAGGGTGTTTATCTCACCTTTCCGGGGAGCCCTGTCCCCCCTGCTCCGAGGGCTCCTGCCCAGTCCCATGCTGGGACAGTCTCTCCCCCCTCTCCAAAGCCCTGTGCTGGCTCCTGCCTCGCTTCATGCCAGCCACTTGTGCTCGCTTCCTCCGCTTCCTCTGCCCGTCCTCCCCCCGCTGTCCCCGTGTGCTGTCGGTGCAGCCTGTGCCTTGGCATGGCCCTGGAGCACGGTTCAGCTGTGCCCTGTGTTCTGCCTGCCATTCCCCGCAGAGACACGCATGTGCTGCGCAGGGCGTGCTGGCAAACCCCCCTGCTGCTACGCCAGCTCTGTCACACACGCTGTGATCGGAGCTGTGGTGTTTGGGTGCCGAACAGACGGTCGGGGCTGCTCTGCCGAGCTCCCGCAGCGCTGCAAATCCCACACGGGCAGAGTCAGCCGGGGTGATTTCCGAGCAGAAGAAGACATTAGATCTTGGAAGCCAGGTTTTGGCAGGGCCTTCTGCCACCCAGTGCCTGACCTGTTGGGGCAGCCCCTGCAGAGCTGCCCCAACATCTCCGTGGGCATGGCAGTGGTGAGGGATGGGGGTGCTGGGTCCCCAAGCCGGCATGCTCACCGGTGGCATCCTGCTGTCCCCCAGTGTCCCAGCTGCATCTGCTCAGTCCGTCCCCCTCAGGCTGTGAGAGCCCTGGGGCCAGCACCATCCCCTCATCCCCAGACTGGGGCTTCCCACCATGCGGCAGCGCGGGTGACGCCGGTGCTGGCCCTCACCGGCAGCACGGGTGACGCCGGCGCTGGCCCTCATCCTACCTCTGTTGGTAGGGCCGAGGGGGGCTGGGCTCCATCTTCGTCTGGGCGTCCGGGAACGGGGGCCGGGAGCACGACAGCTGCAACTGTGACGGTTACACCAACAGCATCTACACGCTGTCCATCAGCAGCACCACGCAGTACGGCAACGTGCCCTGGTACAGCGAGGCCTGCTCCTCCACCCTCGCCACCACCTACAGCAGCGGCAACCAGAACGAGAAGCAAATTGTGAGTCGGGGCTGTTGGCGTCTGTGGGTCGGGGGCTCCTGGGGGTGGGACAAGCTGTGGCTGCCATAAGTGTCTCTCCAGGAGGAGCAGGGCTGGCCCCCTCTGCCATGCTGTCGCTGCTGGGTTGCTCCCAGGGCTTGGTCTCCTTGAGTTAAGGACTCCTGGGGGAAAACTCATGAGCTGCCCCAGGAGCGGTGGCTTTTCCTCACCGCTTACAGCCCTCACGGGGACACCAGCCCTCGAGCTGGCTCCTGGACATGGCCAGCGCCTGTGGCACCTCCTACCCCAGCGCTCCTCTTTGCAGGTGACGACTGACCTCAGACAGAAATGCACCGAATCGCACACAGGGACGTCGGCCTCGGCACCCCTGGCTGCTGGCATCATCGCCCTCGCCCTGGAAGCCAAGTAAGGGTGGGCACGGAGCGGGGCTGGGCTGGGGCGGCTTTGCAAGCCCTGTGAGGCTGCGGCACCTGGGCACAGACCCTCCTGGGGCCAGGAGGAGCTGGGGGCTGGTGCCAGAACCCTGTGTCTCCCCGCAGCAAGAACCTGACCTGGCGGGACATGCAGCACCTGGTGGTGCAGACGTCGAAGCCGGCCCACCTTAATGCCAACGACTGGGTCACCAACGGCGTCGGCCGCAAAGGTACCAGGGTGCTGGGGACGGAACAGGGGCTCCTGTTCCTGCAAGCAACGCTGGCCCAGGCTGCCAGGGCAGAGCACCCCAGCAGCCCTGGGGGGTGGAGGAGGCAGGAGGCCCTGTTGAGCTGTGCAGTGTGGCTGGGCACACGTCCCCTGCCTGGGATCCCCAGCCCTGGGGATGATGGTGACCCCTCTCTGTCCACAGTCAGCCACTCCTACGGCTACGGCCTGCTGGATGCCGGGGCCATGGTGAACCTGGCCAAGAACTGGACCACAGTGGGACCTCAGAGGAAGTGTGTCATCGACGTCCTCACAGAGCCGAAGTAAGGGCTGGTGAGCCCAGGAGGGCATCACCCAGCGTCTGCTCCACGCATGGCCCTGTGCAGGAGCCCAGGCGCCTGTGAGCCCAGGGCGAGGAGTGGGGGGGATCTCCGGGGCTGAGCTGCCCCCGAGACCCCCGACCATCCTGTGAGAGCCTGGGCAGAGCCAGGAGAGCCGCCTGCAGCCATCCTGCGCCAACGTGGGCTGGCAAGCCTGCCCGCTGCTGCTGGGGCTGGCCGGCACGGCAGGGGTGCGGGCGGGCTGGGACACTGTGGTTTGGGAGCAGCCAGCGCGAGTCATCCCCAGACAGAGGGGCTTTTCAGGGGTCAGACAGAAGCTCCTTTTACTCCCATTTGGCCGCTGCCACCGCAGTGCAGCGTGTGCTGTGTCTCATGTGCGGCCGGGGGACTCCCCAGGGGCTCTTGGGGTGCGAGGGGGCTGGGGCTGGGCCCTGCCTCTGCCCTGTTCTGGTCCCCTGGGACACAGTCCTGCCCATCCAGAGTGGGCACTCCTTGTCACCAGCATCCTGTGCTGGCTCCAGGGCCGGTGCCGCAGGCGGCTGCGGAGGGGACGGCTACACAGGAGCAGTGGGATGGGGACACCCTCGCCACACCATGCAGGGTGGAGCCGGCCCCGCAGCGGGCGAAGAAAGGGCCCATTCAGGGCTGGCACAGCGATGGCAGGCAGCGTGTGCTCGGCCAAGCAAACCCTGCCATGCCCAGGAGCCGGGGTGGGCCCCTCTTGCCTGCGCCTTGTCCGGGGATGGAGTGGAGCCACCGGCTGCTGTGGGCTCCCCTCCCAGGGAGGGAGGGGGGGGCCACGGCGTCCTGTTAGTGCCCCCAGGGTGGGACTGGGCTCACTCTGGCCTGCCCTCGGCAGGGACATTGGGAAGCGCCTGGAGGTGCGGCGGAAGGTGGATGCCTGCCTGGGGAAAGCCAACTACATCAGCCGTCTGGAGCACGCACAGGCCAGGCTGACGCTCTCCTACAACCGGCGGGGGGACCTGGCCATCTACCTTGTCAGTCCCATGGGCACCCGCTCCACCCTGCTGGCTGCCAGGTAGGTGCCGGGGTGCCCTGGGGCAGCCCCAGGCCCGTGCTGGCACCAGTGGGTTTGTGGGACGCTGGCACCCACCTTCTTGCCCCCCTTCACCCAGGCCCCATGACTTTTCGGCTGATGGCTTCAATGACTGGGCCTTCATGACGACGCACTCGTGGGACGAGGACCCCTCCGGGGAGTGGGTGCTGGAGATCGAGAACACCAGCGACGCCAACAACTACGGTAGGGCTGGACTGGCCTCACCCCCACCACTGCCCTCCATGAGCAGCACAGGCACCCAGCATCCCCCCTGGTGCCTCTGAGCAGAGGGGCTGGTGGCACCACAGAGGCTTTGCAGTCACCTGGCTGGGGAGAGGCTGGAGCTGGGCACAGGAGGAGGGGATGGGGCTGCTCTGGAGAGGTGGAGGTTTGCAGTAGCAGGAGCCCCCCACCCTTTGGGCAGCCCTGCACTGGGGCATGGCCACGCGCTGGGGGCTCTGCCAGGCAGTGGGCACAGCCCCGCTCTCCCCTGATAGCCATGACCAGTACAAGCCCCATCCCTGAGCGTGTGTGGGCCCGTTGGTGGTCTTCACTCCGACTTGTTGCAGGCACACTGACCAAGTTCACGCTTGTTCTCTACGGAACGGCCACCGAGTCTCCCAGCCTCTCCAACCAGCTGGAGAGCAGCGGCTGCAAGACCCTGACACCCAGCCAGACCTGCGTGGGTGAGTGTGGGGCCGGTGGGGAGGGCATGGGGCCATGGGCAGCCCCCCTGTGCTGACCCTCCTCTCCCACAGTCTGCGAGGAGGGGTACTACCTGCACCAGAAGAGCTGCCTGAAGCGCTGCCCTCCCGGCTTCGCCCCCGGTGTGCAGAGCACGCACTACAGCCTGGAGAACAGCGTGGAGCCCATCACGCCCCAGCTCTGCCTGCCTTGCCACCCCTCCTGCGCCACCTGCGCCGGGCCTGGCCCCAACCAGTGCCTCACCTGCCCCGCGCACTCCCACTTCAGCAGCCTGGACCTCTCCTGCTCCCACCAGACGCAGAGCAGCCGTGCATCCCCCGCCCTGGCAGACGGCGAGGGGCTGGCCGAGGCACCCCCTACAGCCAACCTGCCCGTCCTCATTGCCAGTCTCAGCTGTGTCCTCATCGTTGTCATATTTGTCACCATCTTCCTGGTGCTGCAGGCGCGCTCAGGCTTCAGTCTGCGGGGCGTGAAGGTCTACGCCCTGGACAGCGGGATCATCTCCTACAAGGGCCTCCCCTCCGACATCTGGCAGGAGGAAGGCCCCTCTGAGTCGGACGGTGAGGATTACGAGGCCCACAGCGAGAGGACTGCCTTCATCAGAGACCAAAGTGCCCTTTGATGAGCCCTCCCGCCCCTCCCTCCTCCCTGCCCAGCACCGCAGGGCCGGGGCAGGTGAGGCCGAGGGGCCCCGGACTCTGTCCCCGTCCCCCTCCCACACCCCAGCAGCCCGGGGCTCCCCCGCCGCCGGCACCGTCCCTTGGCCCCGGCCTGGGCTGCCGGGCACAGCCCCGCCGGCACCGTCCTCAGCTCGGCACCGTCCCAGTCCCACACCATCTCTCTTGGCCCCGCGTCCACCCTTTGCTCCGCACTGGGGTGTTTGATGGTGGCAGGGTCCCTGGCACTCACTGGCCCTGCGCTGGCAGCCCTGTCCCCTGCCCCTGGGCGGCTGCTGCTGGGGCTCACACGAGTGCCCCGGGGTGGGCAGCGCGTGGGGTCCCTGGGTTGTCACTGCTCAGGCTGGGCTGGCTGGTGCAGGGCCAGCTCTGCCCCACAGGGCATCCCCCCTGCCACCCGCCGGGCCTCTGCCTGCGTCCCTGCTCAGCCCCTGCCTCCCAGCTCCCCGCCACCTCCCCAGGGCCTGTCCGCCTCCACCCGTGCCCTTCAACAGCAATAATGGCCAGGCCTCAGCCTCTGCTGCCTGCTCACCCGCTGCCCGCCCGTCCCACCGCGGCCGCGGCTGCCTGCAGCCTGGACAGGAGCCCCCCTGCGCCAGAGAGCATGGGGCAGGGCAGCGCCTTTCCCTCTGCCCGACCTTCAGCCCCCCCCCAGCGCGGGCAGGGACCCCCTCGCACAGACCCTGCTCTGGGGGGCTGCCCCGGGCCCCCTCCTGTTCTGTCCCCAGGCAGGGCTGTGTGCTGCAGGCTGGGGCAGTGGCGGTGCCTGCGCTGCCTCGGCTCTGCCTCGGCTCTGCCTGCTCCCTGCCCGTGCCGGGGCGAGCCCGGCCCCCCTGCAGCCCCTGCCCCCCGACGTGCCTTGCCCCCACTTGGTGACAATCCGTTCCGCTCCCTGCCGGAGGCCCTTCCCGGCACCGCCTGCCCTCGCTGCCCCTTCCCCGCGGGCTGGAGCCGGTGCCGTGAGCCCCTTCACCGTCCGCCGCTGCACACCGGGGCCGTGGCACGGGCTCCCACCCGCCCCGTGCCAGCGCCAGCCCCAGCTGCTGCAGACGGAGCCGCCGGCTGGGGGCCACAGGACTATTTTTCTATAATAACTTTTTGGTGCACAGTAATTTTTTCTTGTAATTTAATCAGCCGGGAGCTGCCTCCTGAGCCTGTTTTTAATTTAATGGATGTGGATATAACGTTAGAGAGACTGAGTTATTAAATGTTCAGAACTATGCAATCCAGCTCCGGTGCCTGTGCTCTGTGTGCCGCAGCAGTGGGTGGCCCTGGTGGCAGGAGGGCACAGGGTCATCCCCTGCTGCTGCCCTGGGCCCGTGGGACCCCCCTCATCTGCTCTGCAGCCGCAGGAGGGGGCTGCCCAGGCTGCTGTGCTGCCCACCATAGTGCAGCTGCAAGAGCCTGCGGTGCTGGGTTCCCCCACGGCCAGCACAGAGAAGTCCCCTCAGCAGGTAAAAAGCCCCCCAGAGCCAGGGGCTGCCCTGCCCAGGCTGCAGGCAGGAGCTGGCGCTGGGCAGGGGCTGCTATCTGGGGATGCAGTGGGGACTCGGCGCCCAGACGGGGACTGGCCCCCTCACCTGAGCAGAGAAGCAGCTGCTTGTTGGGAGCCCGCAGAGAGGGGAGCTGATTCAGGAACTGGCTGCGGTGGGTGGAGGTGGGGGGGGTAAAAGTCTGGGGGTACTCGAACCACTTTCCCGCAGCGCCTGGGCTGAGCCTAGGGACCAGCTGAGCTCCCGCACTGCAGCCCTGTGTCCAGCGGCCCCTGCAGCCAGCCCTGGGGGGGGGACCTGGGACCCACCGGTGCCCCAGCTGACCCCAGGGCAGAGCCCACCCCAGCCCCACCGAGCCCTCCAGGAGGGTCTGTTGGGGCTGCCCTCACTCGTCAGGGGCAGCTCCGCTCTGCAGAACCCCTTGGCCTCGCTGCGCCCCTGCCTGCGGTGGCTTCCTGTGGTCTGGAGCGAGTCCCCATGGCGTGCAGGCAGCTGCAGGTGCCGCTCGGCCAGCTCTTCCCTTCCGTGCGAGGCTGGGCTGGGGACAGGTCTCTGTCACCCCTTGGCTGGGGGCTGCGTGGCCCAGAGCTGCTGGGGGCAGCCTGGCACCACGGGCTGGCTGTGGCCATCGGGTGCTGCAGCAGTGGCTCCTGGGGGGGAGTGGGCGGAGGCTGCAGCCCCACAGGGCTCTGCAGGACACGGGGGGGGGGCAGATGGAGGATGTGAAACTGGGCAAGCTGCAGCATGGGCCACAGCAGCCTTCCTGCTGCGGGCAGCGGTCAGGGCTTCCAGGGAAGGGGAGCTTCTACACCCGCCGTCGCACCAGAGCCTCGCAGCACAATCCTGACTGGCCTGGCACTGCAGGGGGGGGCAGCAGACGGGCCCCCAGGCTCGGGTGCTTCCCACCAGAGGTGCCCGGTGTCCCTGGTGCAGGCAGGGAGGGCTCCTGCACTGCCAGGGAGGTGCCAGGGGATGCTGGTGGGATGCTGGGGACGGGGAGAAGCAGTCCCTCAGATGCTTGCGAAACACTTGCTAAGCTTGTGGCAGCCCCGTGAGTGTCTCTGGGGACAGTGGGGTGTGCGGATGCCGGTGGTGGGACCCACAGCTCAGGCAGAAAATAGAACTGTTGCTGGGCCAGCTCTGTGGCTGTGGCAGAGTGGGCTGGAGGCGGGTTGGGGTCTGCTGCAGGTCGGGGCAGCCGCTGCCCCGGTGCTGGAGGACCTGCTCTGATCCCCAAACCTTCCAGGGAGCCCGGAGGTGCCAGGGAGCATCAGCAGCACCGAGTGCTCTGGGCAGCTGAATGGGGCACAAGGAAAGGGGAGCCCCCCCAGCAGGCAGCACCCCATGGGGACCGGGGCCAATTGCAGGGTGACCAGCTGGTGGGCAACGGGGGACCCCAGCAGCATGTGGCACCTCTTGAACTGCTCAATGGAGCAGGTGGTGGCAAATGGGGCATTAAGGGGGCTCCTCTGCCCGGCAGGGGGGAGCGGTGACGCTGGGTGGGGATTTGTGTCGCTCAGCACAGAATCCTCCCGCGCTTGCTGGGGACCGGTGCCCGGGGCCATTGTGCTGCTCCTTGGCATGACCGTCACTCGGCCGTGGGAACGTGGGTCAGCAAAGCTCCTGTCTTGAGTTTTGCTTTTTCCCCAGCTTCCTCTAGAAGTGCAATGAGCTCGGCTGTGTCCTGCAGGTGACTGTGATGCTCCCCTGGGGCCAGGGCCTCCCTGCCGGGCACAGGATGGGATGCTCAGCACAAGCCACCCAGGAGGCAGCCGGGCCGAGCCAAGCAGAGCTGTGCCAACGCCGGGGACGTGTGCGGCGGTGCTGGGCAGGGGGATGCCCCTGTGCGGCAGCTGCTGGGGCTGGTGGTCCCACTGTGACACCAGTGAAGCACTTTGAGGGGGGAAGCACCTGGGATTGCCGCAGGGATGGGAGTCCCGGCCGTGTGTGGCACCGAGGGCTGGGACACAGCTCCATGGGTGCCCGTGCAGTGGCTGTTCCATCCTGTGGCCTTTCACGGTGATGAAGGCCAAGCTCAGGGGTGGTGATGCGATGGCCCCCCTTCAGCGGGACTGCTCAGAGCCCTGGAGACCCCTCCACGGTCCCCTCCCCAGTCCCTGCAGCCTCTTGGGGAAGTGGGGCTACAGAGAGGGGCTGGGGGACAAGCAGGACAGGGCACGGCTGAAGGGGCTTTGTGGGGTGAAACCCCTGTGGGGACGGGGCTGAGCTCAGACTCCGTGGGGGTGATGGACCTTGGCCGGGGCAAGGAAGAGCCCTGGGCTCCCGCGGGGCCACATCCTTGGTGTGAGGCAGCTGGGAGGGCGGCGGGGCTGGGGGCTGCCCGGCGATGGCGGGGCTGTGTGCGGCATTGGGCCTGAGCACAGGGACTGGCAGGGAGGGGAGGAAGGGCAGGAAATCTCGCAATGGCTGTATGGTCAGCACCGGGTTTCCTGTTCCTCCCCAGGAGCCGGAGCTGCACCAGGTCCAGACTACGCCGGCCCCAGCCCCGGGAGGACGCCAGCGCCAGCCCCACGGCAGGGACCTCGTGACACACACAGGTTGGAGGGGCTGTGCCCCATGGGTCACGGGGGGGGACAGGGGACCCCTTTGTGGGGCTGGGGAGGGTCTTGGCCCTGGCCCTCTGTGGGGTCGAGGGCTGTGCCAGGGGACATCCTGCCCTGCAGAGATGTCCCCCAGTGCCCTTCTGCTCCTGCTGCGCCCTTACCATGGGGCAGGGCACCCCACGACTGCGGCTGGGACCAGTTTGGCTCCCAACAGCCATGCTGGAGTCCCAGGTGCTGGGACGGGACACGTCCAGGCTCAGCACCTTCCTCCGGGGCTCGGTGCCACGTCCCCCTCCTGCCGTCATCACACCCGTGCCCTGGCCCTGGGAGCAATCCCGTCCCGGTGTGCCCAGCTGCCCCCGATGCGGGAGCAGGGGTGACTGAGCCGGTGGGCAGGATGGGGCCAGAGCTGCTGGACTGTGCGGGGCTGGTGGCCCGGCCGGGACGGGGGCCACGGCTGTGCTGCCCTCGGGGAGCAGACCCGCACGCACAGCAGAGGTGACGCTGCTGTTTCTGACCCCACACTTCCTCCTCCCCGGCACTGTCCCGGCGCTCGGGGCGCGCTCAGCCCTCCCGCCTGCTTTGAGTGCGCTTTGCAAGGCAGATCGCGTGGGACAGGGAGGACTCTGCCCCCCACCACATCCCGCCGACGGGGCGATGGGGCGGGAGGGTGTGAGATGCAAAGGGCCCCCGCCGCTGCCAAGGGCAATGTGGGGCATGGGGAGGCTGTGGCGGCTCAGGCTCTCCCACGGCTCTGCAGCCTCCTCCCGCCCAGGACGGCGGCGCCATGGGCTTCGGGCCGGAGCTGTGGTGCCCACAGGGGCACAGCGCGCTGCTGCGGCTGCAGGACAGTGAGCTGCGCCTCCTGGAGCTGATGAAGAAGTGGATGTCGCAGCGCGCCAAGAGCGACCGGGAGTATGCGGGGATGCTGCACCACATGTTCTCCCAGCTGGAGAAGCAGGAGGGCCCCGGGCAGCTCCGCACCGGTGACCACGGTGGCCAGATTGGGGAGGTAGGGATGCCCCGGAGCGGGAGCTCACCCTGCAGAGCCTGGCATGGTGCGGTGCCAGGGGGTGACCGTCCCTGACACCCTGTACCCACAGTCCTGGTGGGTGCTGGCAAGTCGGACGGAGACACTGAGCCAGATTCTGCGGCGGCACGCAGAGGAGCTGGCGGCAGGGCCACTGGCCAAGCTGACCCTGCTCATCCGTGACAAGCAGCAGCTCCGCAAGGCATTCAGCGAGCAGTGGCAGCAGCTCAGCCAGGAGTACGCCCGGGTATGTGGGTCCTGGCGGGGGGGGCCAGGGGGATCCAACCCGGCCCTGCTCCCCTGACGGCGTCTCCCCCCCCAGACCACGCAGCAGGAGATGGAGAAGCTGAAGGCGCAGTACCGCAGCCTGGCACGGGACAGCGCCCAGGCCAAACGCAAGTACCAGGAGGCCAGCAAAGGTGCCTGCCCCCCCGCCCCCCACTTGCTCTGTCCCCATCCTGCTGGGTCCCCTCCTGGCTCCACTCGTGGGTTGGGGATGGCCAGAGGA
This sequence comes from Numenius arquata, assembly GCF_964106895.1. Taxonomy (NCBI): domain Eukaryota; kingdom Metazoa; phylum Chordata; class Aves; order Charadriiformes; family Scolopacidae; genus Numenius; species Numenius arquata. The sequence continues at coordinate 341,783 of NC_133586.1, forward strand.
CCCCGCACTCTGCGGGACCCACAGCGCAGCCTGGACTGGGTGGGGGGTGCAGGGAGAGCCCAGCCTGGCCCCTGGGGAGCCGGCAAAACTCCCAGGGGCTACAGTCTTGGGATGCTGCGTGGCGGGTCAGGGGCATCCCTGCTCCCGGGGAGGTGTGTGACTGCCCTGGCCCCCCTGCCTGCCCTGGGACCCCCCCCTCCCAGCCCTGTGACCCGCCCCAGCCCCACAGGGTGCCTGTGCCCCTCACCAGCTGCTCGGGGGGATGCGGGGCAGCGCTGGGACGGGCGGCAGCGGTGGGTGTTTCCCACGGCCTCTCCTCCTCCCCAGACAAGGAGCGGGACAAGGCGAAGGAGAAGTACGTACGCAGCCTCTGGAAGCTCTACGCCCTGCACAACCAGTATGTGCTGGCCGTGCGAGCGGCCACACTCCACCACCACCACCACTACCAGCGGGCACTGCCCAGCCTCCACCAGTCCCTCTACAGCCTGCAGCAGGAGATGGTCCTCATCCTGTAAGAGCCCTGCCTGCCCCGCGCCCCACTGCCTGCCCCACACCCCATCCCTGGGCACCCCTGTGGGCACCGAGAACCACCAGTGCTCCCTCCTCCTGCCACCTGCATCCTCCCTGCCCCATCGCCTGCCCCACACACCCCTGTCCCCCACACCACAGCCCTGACAGTGATGCCCCGCAGCGCCACACGAGATGTGGGGACTGAGGGCACGAGCCAGTGGGACGCAGAGACCGGCCAGCCCAGGTGGCAGGGCTGGGACAGGGGTGGTGGCTCGTGGCCACAGCGGCCCTGGGCTGGGGGTTAGAGCCCATGAGCCCATGTCCCTGCAGGAAGGAAATCCTCGGGGAGTACTACAGCATCAGCAGCCTGGTGCAGGAGGACGTGCTGGCCGTGCACCAGGAGATTGTTGGTGCCATCCAGGCCATCAACCCTGACACCGAGTACAGCGGCTTCATCCAGAGCCACAGGTATGGCCCCGCACAGCTGCAGCCCCTCGGCCGGCCATGGCCCTGCCAGCTGTGTGCCGGCAGCTGGCACAGGGCAGGGGGAGGCAGAGCCATGTTGGGTGCCCGCAGGTACAGCTCCGAGGTGCCGCCGGCTGTGTCCTTTGACGAGAGCTTGCTGGAGGAGACGGAGAGCCTGGTGCCAGGGGAGCTGCAGCTGAACGAACTGACCATCGAGAGTGTCCAGCACTCGTGAGTGGGGCCGGGCCACGGGCAGGGGCCACCACCGCTGGCAGTGTGGCTCATAGCCACCTGGCACCCACATCTCCTGCAGCCTGACGTCGGTCAAGGAGGAGCTGGCGGCTGCCACGGAGGCCGTGAGCAGCAAGGAGCAGCGGGTGTGGGAGCTGCAGGCGGAGATCCAGGGCGAGGAGCAGGGCCGGAGCCCCGGGGAGCGGTGAGGTGCAGCGGGTGGGGGGCAAGGGGCTGGGGTGGCGGGGGCTGACCACCCTGTCCCCTCCCCAGGGTGCACTTGCTGGGCAAGCGGCAGGGGCTGCAGGAGGCGCAGCAGCAGCTGGAGGGCTGCCTCTGTGCCCAGGCCAAGCTGCAGGCGCAGCGGGACCTGCTGGCGAGCAAGCTGGGGGAGCTGGGGGCTGGGGAGCCCCCACCCGCCCTGCCTCTGCAGGAGGACCGGCACTCCGTCTCCTCTGTGGTGAGTCCTGCTCTGCCGGGGCCTGGGGAGCCGCGGGGCCGGGGCACGTGGGGCTCGGATCGCCCCCCGCCCAGCGTACAGCTCATGCCTTCCCCCAGGAGCAGGAGCGCAGCGGGGCCACGGCGCTGGAGACCCTCAAGAACCACATCTCAGGCATCACCAAGTACTTGGTGAGTCCCTGGGCACCTCTGCTCACCCTGCCCTCCCGCCCGGCTGCCTTGCTGAGCCTCCCAGCCCCTTGGCACCCCCTGCCCTCTCCTCTCTGGTCCCACAGCCCCCTCCTCTCCCTGCTCCAGCCCCTCCGGCCCCCTGCCTGCTGTGCCCTGCCCGAGGCACCACTGCTGCCCCCACCCCTGGCATGACCCGGTGGCACAGCTGGGCTCACCCCTGTCTCCATGCAGCTGCCACCCCCCGTGCCCCTGATCCCGGAGGTGCAGAAGCCGCTGTGCCAGCAGGTCTGGTACCACGGAGCCATCCCGCGCGCAGAGGTGCAGGAGCTGCTGAGCTGCAGCGGGGACTTCCTGGTGCGGGAGAGCCAGGGCAAGCAGGAGTACGTGCTCAGCGTGCTGTGGGACGGGCAGCCCCGGCACTTCATCATCCAGGCCACCGACGTAAGTGACCGCAGGCGGGGAGAGATGGCTGGGGGTGGCCCTGCGCGGGCAGGAAGGGGTCCCTGCCTGCTCACAGCTCCTGGCTTGGCAGCCACGGAGCCCCTGGTGTGAGTGATGGTCATGAGCCCTTGATGCTGCAAGGGCTGGAGCCCCTCTGCTGTGAGGACAGGCTGAGAGAGTTGGGGGGGCTCAGCCTGGAGAAGTCTCCCGGGAGATCTTATAACAGCTTTCCTGTACCTGAAGGGGGCCACAGAAGAGCTGGAGAGGAACTCTGGATCAGGGAGGGGAGCCAAGGAGGAGGGGGAAGGGTTTGACACTGCAAGAGGGGAGATTGAGATGAGATCTGGGGAAGAAATTCTCTGCTGTGAGGGTGGTGAGAGCCTGGCCCAGGTTGCCCAGAGAAGCTGTGGCTGCCCCATCCCTGGAGGGGTTCAAGGCCAGGTTGGAGGGGGCTTGGAGCAACCTGGTCTGGTGGGAGGTGTCCCTGCCCAGGGCAGGGGGTGGCACTGGAGGGGCTTTAAAGTCCCTTCCAACCCAAACCATTCTGTGATTCTATGATTCTGTGAGTGCACAGGACGCGTGTGTGCATGGTACAAGTTGTGTGCACCCATCCTTGCATGGGCCAAGCGTGGAGCCCTGCATCATGCGTGGGAATGCCCACTTGTGCGTGCTTGCTGTGCACGGATGTCCTGCGCCCTGTGCATGTGTGCACACTCATCCACGCATGCACAGCCATGCACCCCAGCCCTCGTGAGCACACCCATGTGTGCAGGACCCCCCCCTCAGCCTGCCCTCCCCACAGAACATGTACCGGCTGGAGGGGGAAGGCTTCCCCACCATCCCGCTGCTCATCGAGCACCTTCTGCAGAGCCAGCAGCCCATCACCCGGAAGAGCGGGATCATCCTGGCCAGGGCTGTGCCCAAGGTGACGGCGGGCAGTGGGGAGGGGGACGAGTCCCCTGTGCGTGAGGGAGCCCTGCCCAGCTCCTTCTCCTCCCCACAGCTGGGCTGGGAGCCCCAGGCACACTTCTCCAGCCAGACATGGTGACTCAGCCCTGGGGGTGGGGACCTGGGGGCTGGGGACCCCCCCTCCGGAGCTGCAGAGGCCAGGGGGGATGTGGGCCTGGGGTGGGCTGGGGGGTGGCTCACTGCCTTCAGTGTCTGCTCGCTGCAGGACAAATGGGTGCTCAACCACGAGGACGTGCTGCTGGGGGAGCGCATCGGCCGGGTGAGTCAGGGTGCTCTGGTCCCTGCCCGCAGGGGGTCTGCGGGAGGGCAGGGGGTGCCTTGGGCCACGCTGCAGCAAGCTGGGCTGGTGCATCCATGTCTCTCGGCAGGGTAACTTTGGGGAGGTGTTCAGTGGCCGCCTACGCGCTGACAACACCCCTGTGGCTGTGAAATCCTGCCGGGAAACCCTTCCACCCGAGCTCAAGGCCAAGTTCCTGCAGGAAGCCAGGTCTGTGCAGCCGTCACCCTTGTCCCAGCCCCTCTGTCCCTCCTAGGGACTGCTCAAACCCTGCTGCGACTGCAGCACCCCTGTGCTGAGGACTGTGTCCCCGGGCTGGGGGGCACAGCGTCCTGGGGATGGCACGGAGGTGGCTGTGCCTGGGGCAGCCCCTGCGCACTCATGGTGCGCATCCTTGTCCCCAAGGATCCTCAAGCAGTACAACCACCCCAACATCGTGCGGCTCATCGGCGTCTGCACCCAGAAGCAGCCCATTTACATTGTCATGGAGCTCGTGCAGGGTGAGGGGCCCCAACCTGCAGCCCCCACGCTGCCAGGGTGGCCAGTGCACGTGTGTGCAAGCTCACCACAGTGTGCCAGCCCACCAGCTCCACAATCCTGGGTGCAGGGGGGGACTTCCTGAGCTTCCTGCGCAGCGAGGGACCCCACCTGCGGGTGAAGGAGCTGCTCAAGATGACGGAGAATGCGGCCGCCGGCATGGAGTACCTGGAGAGCAAGCACTGCATCCACAGGTGGGCTCCAGCAGCACAGGCGGGTGATGGTAGGGCAGGGTGGGCCCTGCAGCCCTCACTGCCCCCCGTCCCATGCCAGGCGGAGGGCCCTGGGGACAGCTGGGCGTGTGGCTGATGGCTCTGGGCCATCCCAGGGACCTGGCTGCTCGCAACTGCCTGGTGACAGAGAAGAACGTCCTGAAGATCAGTGACTTTGGGATGTCACGCGAGGAGGAGGATGGTGTCTACGCCTCCACAGGGGGGATGAAGCAGATCCCTGTCAAGTGGACTGCCCCCGAAGCACTAAATTACGGTATGGGATGGAGCCAGGCATGGCCTGGTAGCCCTGCAGCACAGCTGGGAGTCAGGAGCTGGGGGGTCCCCATCCTGTTCCTGCGTGCCTGGTCCTGGGGAGGGAAGCAGAGAGAAACGGGGGCACTCCAGCCCTGGTGAGTGTGGGCACAGCAGTGCCATGGGTGTCCCCAGCCACCAGCATCCAACCTGCCCCACGTCCCCAGGCCGATACAGCTCCGAGAGCGATGTCTGGAGTTTTGGGATCCTGCTGTGGGAAGCCTTCAGCCTGGGTGCTGTCCCCTACGCCAACCTCAGCAACCAGCAGATGCGAGAGGCGGTGGAGCAGGGTGAGGGACATGGCTGGGTCTGGCTCTTGGGGGGCACTGTGGGTCCACCATGGGACCGTGCCCGCAGGACGGGGCTGCAGGTGGCCTGGGCTGCCATGTGCCCATCCCTGCTGCCCCCCAGGCATGCGGCTGGACCCCCCCGAGCAGTGTCCCGAGGAGGTGTACCGGCTGATGCAGCGGTGCTGGGAGTATGACCCCCGCAAGCGGCCCAGCTTCGGCACCATCCACCAGGACCTCATCGCCATCCGCAAGAAGCACCGGTGATGGGGAGCACCGGGCGAGGGCTGCATCCCGCTGCCCCCGCTCAGCGCAGCACCATGAGCCCCGCATCCATCCCACCAGCAGCGTCTGTCCCTCGGGGGGATGCGGGTGCTGCGGGGCGGCGGGATGCAGCCGTGCCCCCTCCCCAGCCCGGGGCAGGGGGCTTCTGCGTACCCTGGGGACACGGTACCCACAGCTCCCACCGGGCTCGATCCTCTGTAATAAACAAACGAGCTCTGCAGCGCTGTGTCTGTGGGGTAAGGGGGGGCGCAGACCCCACGGGGGACAGCGGGGACATGCCCCTGTGCTGCACCAGGGTGGCCCCGGGGATACGGGGGTCTGCCCGGGGCTGTCCCCCAGGCTACAGGGGATGGCCATCCTGCCCCGGGGCAATGAGGGTCCTGGCCGGGCCTGTCCCCGGGGCTGTCGCGGGATGCCCGGGCCTGTCCCCGGGGCCGCGGGGGTCCCGGCCGGGTCAGTCCCCGGCAGCTCGGCCCCCGGACTTCGCTGGTGCCGCCCGGGTCGGTGCCGCCCCCGCGGCAGCGCTGCCCGGCGGAGGGGGCGGGCGGGCGGCGGGGCCGGGGCCGGGCCCGGGGCCGGGCGGGCGGGGCGGCGGGCGGGGCCTGGCCCATCCCGGCCGCGGCAGCCGGCGGGCCCGGGGCGGGCGATGTGAGGAACCGGGGACGGGCCGCGGAGCCGCCCAGGGTAAGAGCGGAGCGGCCGCGCCCCCGGCCCCGGCCCGCGGTGGGCGGCCCCGGCCCTCCCCGGCTTTGGCCCTCCCCGGCCCGGGCCGCTTCGCTCCCCGCGCCGGGCCGCGGCGCAGAGGCCCCGGGCTGCCCGGCTCGGCGGGGCCGCCGCGGCCTGCTCTGCTCTGCTCTGCTCCGTCCCGTCCCGTCCCGTCCCGTCCCGTCCCGTCCCGTCCCGTCCCGTCCCGTCCCCAGCCCCATGGAGGGCCGGGCCCTGGGCCCCAGCCGCCCGCCGGCGCCGCTCCAGCCGGGCTATAAATACCCGGCGCCGGATTAACCGAAGTAGGACGCGGTGGGGGGGGCGGGGGGACGAGGAGGAGGAGGAGGAGGAGGAGGAGGAGGAGGAGGAGGAGGAGGAGGGTCGCGTTGAGGGGCGGCGGGGTCAGGGGTGCACCGGGCCGGGCTGCCTCCTCCAAAGCCCCGGGCAGGGCTCAGACAGGGTGAGGGCAGGAGGCACCGTCCCACGTCCCCCATCCCGTCCTGTCCCGTGGCCCCCGTCCTGCCCCTGTGCCCGTCCCGTCCCATCCCTGTCACCGTCGCCGCTGTGCCCCGGTGCAGGTCTGTCCCTGGGGCCCTCCGGGATGAAGCTGAAGAAGCAGGTGACAGTGTGTGGAGCTGCCATCTTCTGCGTGGCTGTCTTCTCCCTCTACTTGATGCTGGACAGGGTGCAGCACGACCCCACGCGTCACCAGAGCGGGGGCAACTTCCCCAGGGTGAGCGGCAGGGGATGGGACAGCGGGCAAGTGGGCCAGGGCTACTGGGGGCCAGCTGGCACAGCCTGAGGCCGCTCGGTTGCCCAGGCCAGGGCTTGTTCCCTGCTGCTGTCAGTGCCCGCAGGGGCCAGGATCCACCTGCCAAAGGGCACCGGAGGCTCTCACCGCAACGTCTGTGTCCCCAGAGCCAGATCTCGGTGCTGCAGAACCGCATTGAGCAGCTGGAGCAGCTGCTGGAGGAGAACCACGAGATCATCAGCCACATCAAGGACTCGGTGCTGGAGCTGACGGCCCACGCGGAGAGGCAGCCGGCAGTGTCCCACCAGACACCCAATGGCTCCTGGGTGCTGCCCCCTGAGAGTCGCCCGAGCTTCCTCTCCGTCTCCCCACAGGACTGCCAGTTCGCCCTGGGGGGCAAGGGCCAGAGCCCAGACCTACAGGTGAGGGGCAGGCATCTGAGCCCCAAAGCTCAGGGCCTGTCTCTGCCAGCACGAGGGGGTCCATACCCAGGCATCTGTGGGGTCCCTGCTCTGTTGGGGGTCTCTCAGTCTGGTGTCTGCCCTGAGCCCTGTCTCCCTCCTGGCAGATGCTGGCTGTATACTCCCTGCTGCCCTTTGACAACCAGGATGGCGGGGTGTGGAAGCAGGGCTTTGACATCACCTATGAGCCCAACGAGTGGGACGCTGAGCCCCTGCAGGTGTTTGTGGTGCCACACTCCCACAATGACCCCGGTGAGCAGTGGGCGAAGGCCGGCAGGAGAGGGGAAGGGCTAGCCAACCCCCTGCTGCCCCACACTGCTGGCGGGGAAGGGCTGGGCCCCACGCAGTGACACCCCCCCCATGTGCTGGCAGGCTGGATCAAGACCTTTGACAAGTACTACTATGACCAGACGCAGCACATCCTCAACAGCATGGTGCTGAAGATGCAGGAGGACCCACGCCGGCGCTTCATCTGGTCCGAGATCTCCTTCTTTTCCAAGTGGTGGGACAACATCAGCGCCCAGAAGCGGGCTGCGGTGCGGAGGTATGGCCGCCCTATGTCCCCACTGCCAACGCAGTCCTGGTCGCCCTGGCGTGCCCTGGCACCGCCAGCACTTTCTCGGTGCTGCGAGAGGTCAAAACCACAGCAGTGTGGAGCGAGCGCTGGGTCACTGCCAGCTCCGCAGCGGGGTCCTGAGGGGCTGGGGGAGGTAGGTCTTGCCCTGTGCTGCTCCCTGTGCTCGCAGGGCTGGGGAACCCCCTCCGGTCGCTGTAACTGTGAGCGCTGCCGCAGAGCCTGAGCGGTGCCGGCACCTGGCATGGCCCAGGGGGACAGGAGACCTGCAAAGCAGGATTGTGTGGTGGGAGAGGGCCCCTTTGTCAGCACCCCTGCCCCGGAGGAGGACAGAGGGAACACAGGCTGCAGGGCACAGTGGGAGGCATTGGCCTGTGTGGGGGTGGGCTCTGGTTGGGGTCTCAGCCAGCGCGGTGCTGTGGGGGGACGTCTGTCCACGTGGGGACAGTGTGGGCAGTGGGTCATGGCAGCCAGTGGTTGCGGAAGTGGCTCCAAGATGGGGGGAGGCTCTGCCATGGCCACAGGGCTCTGCCTGGATCTGATCACATCTCGTGTCCCCCTTGCAGGCTGGTTGGCAACGGGCAGCTGGAGATGGTGACGGGTGGCTGGGTGATGCCCGATGAGGCCAATTCCCACTACTTTGCCATGATCGACCAGCTGATCGAGGGGCACCAGTGGCTGGAGAAGAACATTGGTGAGAGCTGGGCGGGATGCCGGGCAGGGGAGTGCTGGGGGGCCTGCACCTGCGGGCATCCCCATCCCGGGCAGGACCCTGCTCTCGGGAGGTGCTGCCGGGCCTGGTGTGGGGCTGATGGGTGTCTGTGCCCCCAGGCGTGACACCCCGGTCAGGCTGGGCCGTCGACCCCTTTGGGTACAGCTCCACCATGCCCTACCTGCTGAAGCGCTCCAACCTGACGGGCATGCTTATCCAGCGCGTGCACTACGCCATCAAGAAGCACTTTGCTGCCACCCAGAACCTGGAGTTCATGTGGAGACAGACATGGGGTGAGGGGCTGCCGGGAGGTGGCTGCAGAGGTGGCCCTGCCGGGGTGGGTGGCAGCAGGGGACAGCTACCGGCCGCTGTCCTGTGTGGGTGGTGAGCTGAGCAGCAGGCGGTGATGTCTCTGCCCTGCAGCGGTTTTGCCCTGTGGGACAGCCCCAGGGTGAATCCCCACCCTCCAGGGGAGGCTGCTGTGCTCGCGGGGGTCCCAGCGGGTGAGCCTGTGCCTCAGGTCTGCTCTGCCCTAGCAGCCATCCCCGTGCCCGTCTGGCCCCCTGCTCGGGGACAGGCAAAGCAGAGCCATTGCTGGTGCTCATCTGTCCTTGGTCCCACAGATCCAGACGCCAGCACTGACATCTTCTGCCACATGATGCCCTTCTACAGCTACGATGTGCCCCACACCTGTGGGCCAGACCCCAAGATCTGCTGCCAGTTCGACTTCAAGCGCCTGCCAGGCGGCCGGATCAACTGCCCATGGAAGGTGCCTCCCCGAGCCATCACCGATGCCAACGTGGCGGAGCGGTGAGTGCTGCAGGGGCAGGGGCAAGCGGCTCAGAGCCCCATGGCCCCCTCCGGGAGCCAGCCTCATGCCCTGGCCCCTCCACGGCAGAGCCCAGCTGCTGCTGGACCAGTACCGCAAGAAGTCCAAGCTGTACCGCAGCAAGGTGCTGCTGGTGCCCCTGGGAGATGATTTCCGCTACGACAAGCCGCAGGAGTGGGATGCCCAGTTCCTCAACTATCAGCGCATCTTTGACTTCCTCAACTCCCAGCCCAACCTCCACGTCCAGGTACCTGCAGGGAGGTCTGGGGCAGCACCGGGGGGCTTGGGAGGAGCAGGGCCCCACAGGGGGAGGTTGTGGGAAGCGCCAGGAAGGGTGGTGGGAGCCACAGCAGGTCCCTGTGGTGCTCAGGGCAGTGCGTGCCATCCCGCAGGCGCAGTTTGGGACGCTCTCTGACTACTTCGATGCCCTGTACAAGAGGATGGGCATTGTGCCAGGGATGAAGCCGCCTGGGTTCCCAGTGCTGAGTGGGGATTTCTTCTCCTACGCGGACCGGGAGGATCACTACTGGACAGGCTACTACACCTCCCGGCCCTTCTACAAGAGCCTGGACCGGGTGCTGGAGGCCCATCTCCGGTGAGGGGCAGCGGGCTGGGCCCCAGGGAAGGGGTTGTGGGCAGGGGGCATGGGCAAGGGTTGGTGATGGCAGTCCCCCAGTCTTTGCCCAGCCACCAATGCCCTGGGGATTGCCAGGCATGGTCCCAGAAGTGCCAAACCCTCACCCAGCCCCACGGCAGCGTGTGCTCCCCCCAACCTCCCTGAGGCCAAGGCCCCATTGTGGACCATCAGTGCGAGGGCAGGCTGGGCTGGCAGCTCCCCCTCTGCCCTCCGCCCTGGCGTGTTTTGGTGGCAGAGCAGGGCCCCCTGGTGACCCTGTCCCTGCGCAGGGGGGCAGAGATCCTGTATAGTCTGGCACTCGCCCACGCCCGCCACGCCGGCGCCGAGGGCCGGTACCCGCTCTCCGACTACTCCCTGCTGAGCAATGCCCGCCGCAACCTGGGCCTCTTCCAGCACCATGACGCCATCACCGGCACCGCCAAGGAGGCTGTGGCAGTCGACTACGGAGTCCGGTGCGTGCAGGGGGCTGGGGTGCAGCCATGAGGGACCCATCTCGGACGGGAGTTGGTGGCCATGGGGCTGGGAGCGTGGTTGGGTGTGGTGGTCCTGTGGGGCCCCTCTCCCCGGGGGATGTTGGGGAAGGCTGGGACAGGACTGGGGGATGGTGCCAGGTGCCCCTGTCTCCGGGAGGATGTAGGGGATGTTGGGGGAAGGCTTGGACAGGACGGGGGGATGGTGCCGGGTGCCTCACTCTGCCTGTGCCCCAGGCTGCTCCACTCCCTCACCAACCTCAAGCGTGTCATCATCAACGCTGCGCATTACCTGGTGCTGGGGGACAAGAACGCCTACCGCCACGACCCCGCTGCACCCTTCCTCAGCACGGTGAGCAGCCCCTCAGTCCGTGGCTCCCCGCGCCCCAGTGCGCTGGGCCATGCTGGGCCATCATCTGTCCCTGTGCCCCCAGGGATCACAGCCAGTGCTGGGTGGGGGCCTAGGGAAAGAGCCCCAGCCTGTGCCTGTGTCCCCTGGCCTAGCTGGCAGGGGGGTGGCGCACCCCAGCTCTGACTGCTCCTCTTTCTCCGCAGGATGACACACGCCCCAGCCAGGACTCCCTCCCAGAGAGAACAGTGGTCAAACTGGACACCTCGCCTCGGTAGGGGCTGCCTGCCTTGCTCTTGGGGCTTGTGGGACCATGGTGGGGTGGTGAGGGGGGTACCTGGGACTCTGTGAAGCAGTGGGTGCGTGCACAGGACCCGTGGGTGGTGTGGGGCATGCGGCATCTGTGATGCTGTGGGGCTGGGGTGGCCATCCCTGTGTGACCCCACCCCACAGGTTCCTGGTGGTGTTCAACCCACTGGAGCAGGAGCGCCTGAGCCTCGTGCCAGTGCTTGTGGACTCCCCACATGTGCGTGTTCTCTCCGAGGAGGGGCAGCCCCTGCCTTCCCAGCTCACTGCCCACTGGGGCTCCGCCACTGACATGGTGCCCGATGTCTACCAGGTACGGTACCTACCAGAAGCGCCAAGCCGGGGGCTTTGTCCTGCTGGCAGCCAGCAGGTCCCCAGCTTGCCCTTGCACGGAGGGGCTGGCTGAGGTGTCCCTGCTGCCCACAGGTGTCTGTCCTGGCCCGCTTGCCTGCGCTGGGGCTGCGTGTGCTGCAGCTGCATAAGTCCTTCAATGGCCACCCCCCTCTGAAGTCCTCCGTGCGCCTGTACCTGCACGGCCGGGACTTGCCCGTGCGCAAGCAGGAGGCCGTGCCCGTGCACGTCTTGCCGGCCACCGCTGATGACTTCTGCCTGGAGAACCAGCACCTGCGGGCCTGCTTCTCGGGGCACTCAGGCCTGCTGCAGGCAAGCACAGGGGTCTAGTGGGTGGCCTGGGAAATGTGAAGGAGGGGAGGGGGACACAGTGCTGCCCCGTGCGAGGTGTGCTCACTGCTGTGCCGGCCCACGCCCCGCAGAGCATCCGCCGAGCCGGGGAGGAGCGGGAGCAGAGGGTGAGCAGTGAGTTCCTCGTCTATGGCACCAGGACTTCCAAGGACAAAAGCGGAGCCTATCTCTTTCTGCCCGACGGCGAGGCCAAGGTATGGGCACTGCCTCTGAGAGGCAGCTGGCAGCCATGCCCGCAGCCGCCTCACACTCCTGCAGGCAGCAGCCTCAGTGCAGCCCTCCTTCCCCCACAGCCCTATGCCCCCAAGGACCCCCCAGTAGTGCGTGTGACGGAGGGAGCCCTCTTCTCGGAGGTTGCCAGCTACTACCAGCATGTCCAGACTGTGGTGCGGCTTTACAATGTGCCAGGTGAGACAATGCTGTGCCAGGGTGGTTGCTTGCCCAGGGGTGCTGGGCGATGCTGCCCGTGGGACCTAGCCCCTCGCCGCCTGCCCGCAGGGGTGGAGGGCCTGTCCCTGGACATATCTTGCTTGGTGGACATCCGTGACCACATCAACAAGGAGCTGGCCTTGCGCTTCAGCACAGACATCGAGAGTGATGACACCTTCTTCACAGACCTCAATGGTTTCCAGGTATCCGGCAGGCTGGGGGGGGACGGACAGTGCCCTCAGGGGGACAGTGCCCTGCCACCTGGCACCGCAGGAGCCACCTGTGGCCACTGACCTCTGTCCCTCGGCAGATCCAGCCCCGCAGGTACCAACAGAAGCTGCCGCTGCAGGCCAACTTCTACCCCATGCCTGCCATGGCCTACATCCAGGACACGCAGAGCCGTCTGACCCTGCACACAGCCCAGGCCCTGGGGGTCTCCAGCCTCGGCAGTGGTGAGCTCGCCCTTTGGGGACCAGGGGGCTGTGCCTCGGGGGGCTGCTGCAGAGCTGGGGGTGCTGGGGAGGAGGGTGCTGGGAGGAAGGTGTTGCAGGGTGGGCGCAGGGGGAAGCTGGGGAGGAGGGTGCTGCAGGGTGGGTGCCCTGGTCCTGCTGTCTCTTGGGGGCTCCCTGGCTGCCCCCAGTCCCATGGGAGCGTTTCTGTGTGGGGCAGCTGGCCCCACAAAGCTGGGGTTAAAGCCTGGGACGCTGGGACCCCCTCTCTGCAGGTCAGCTGGAGGTGATCCTGGACCGGCGCCTCATGCAGGATGACAACCGGGGCCTGGGCCAAGGGCTGAAGGACAACAAGCGGACCTGCAACCGGTTCCGGCTCCTCCTGGAGCGCCGTGCCACTGCCAACAAGGTTCGTGGGCTGTGAGGCTGCAGGAGGGGGTTCGAGCACAGTGCTGCTCGCCCAGAGAGCACAGCCCTGCCTCGGGTCAGAGCAGGGCGGAGGGGTCTACAGAAAGGCATGTGTGCGACTGGGTGCCAGGTCTCCTCCCCTGCTGCCCCGTGGCCCCCCCGGGCATCATGCTAGCACTGCACAGGGCCTGGGGCAGGGGGTGTGTGGGGAGGAGGGGACTGTGGAGTGGGGTCTGTCCTGGTGCGGAGTCACACCGCCCTCATAATCACCGTGTTCTTGTCGTCGCCTCGCTCCTCTCTATGCATGCGCTATGTCACCCATTCAGAGCTCCGGCTTCTTTTCCAAACTGGCCTCCGTGTTTAAAGCCTTGGGCTTCCCCGGCACCAGGACTGGCAGCCCAGAGGTAACGGCCGGCCTGGCCCCACTGTCTCTCCCTGTCTCGTGCTCTAGCTGCTAGCGACTAGCCTAGCCAGGCCCCGTAGTCTCCATTGGCTAGCCAGGGTCCGTGCAGGCTGCCTGGCTGGCAGCTGCCCTCCCTATTTGGGCACCGGGGAGGGGGCTTGTGGCTGGGTGGGAGCAGCTCTGAGTGCCCTGTGCTGGCAGGTGCTGCAGGAGTGGCTGCAAGGAGCTCCATGGACCCTGTCCAGGTTCTGCCCGGCCCTGCGGCTCCCCTGGCCCGCACTGACCCACATGCTCTTCGGCAGGTGCAGGACGGCCGCCCCATCAGCTTCCCCTCCCTTCTGAGCCACATCACCTCCATGCACCTCAACACCGAAGCCCTGGTCATGCCCGTGGCCCAGGAGAAGCCGGCCCCACCAGCCCTGCGTTCCTTCATGCCCCTTTCCACCACCCTCCCCTGCGACTTCCACATCCTTAACCTGCGGATGCTGCAGGCAGAGGTGAGCTGCGCCCCGTGAGCGGGACAGGCACGCCCCCCCCGCAGAAGGGCTCTCGGGGAGGGGGGGTTCTGGCACCCTCTGTCCCCAGCATCGCACCTCACACCCTGGCTCCCCAGCAGGATGACTCGCTTCCCTCTGCCGAGGCAGCCCTGATCCTACACCGCAAAGGCTTTGACTGCAGCCTGGAGGCCAAGAACCTGGGCTTTAACTGCACCACCAGCCAGGGCAAGGTAAGGCTGGGCTGCGCCCCCACCCACCGCTTGCCCAGGCCGAGCTGGAGGATGTTGGTTTATCAGGAGCGGGGTCTGGAGCCTTGCATGAGCCCCAGACCCCCCAGTGAGGAGGGGCAGGGCCTGGGCTGGGTCAGCAGGGTGTCCTGGGTGCTGTGGGGGTCCTGGGATCCGGCTGCTGTCACAGCACGCGTGGGGGTGCCCCGTGCACCATGTGCCACTCCTCTGGGCCACTCACCCTTCTCCCTCCTCTCTCCCCAGCTGGCCCTGGGCAACCTGTTCCAGGGGCTGGAGCTTGGCTCCCTGCAGCCCACCTCGCTGACCTTGATGTACCCACTGGGCACGGCCTCCAACAGCACCAACATCCGCCTGGATCCCATGGAAATCGCCACTTTCCGCGTCCGCCTGGGGTAGTGAGACACTCCAGGAACGGGAGAGGAGAAGACTGGCCAGGCAGCACGGGAGCCGCTGAGCCCAGCAGGACCAGCACAGCCCGGCAGAGGCTGGGCCAGTGGGCCCATGGCCAGCAGGCGGGCGCTGGACAGGAGGTGCCAGACTTGCAAAGGCTGCTGCCTTCTAATTTATTAGTCCTGTGTTCTCAGATAGATTTCGGAAGTGAACTGCGGAGGCTGCCGGGCGCTGCCTGGGTGCAGAGGGCATGGGCTGGGCACTGCTCCAAGCAGAGCACGGCTGGCTGGGGCACGGGCCGGGCTCTGCCACTGCTGGCAGGATGGGCACGGCTGCCCCGGGAGGGTGCCCACCCCCCTGTGTCCAGGGGCAGGGGCCCAGGCCAGTGCCTGGGCTCCCCCCGACCCCCAGGGCAGCACGGGGGCTGCCAGGAGCCCGGTGGGGTGGGGGCAGCTGGCGGGGCAGTGCTGTGGACTGGAGACTGAGTTCCCCTGGAGCTTGTAGGAAACACCAGGCTGTTTCAAAGGGCCTCGGTCTCTGCCTGGTTTGTGGTTCTCGCCCTGGTCGCCTGGGGGAGTGGGAACAGGGCTCCGTGGGGAGACGAGGCAGCCAGGGGTCAGGCTCAGAGCTGTGGCCAGTGCCAGGCGGGCTGTGGGCTGCGCCGCGCTCTGCTCCACGGGGTCCCTGCCCAGCCGGTGCTCCCGGGGCTGAGCCAGGCGGCCGGTGGCACGGCTGGAGGCAGCCATGCTCAGGGGCAGGCAGTTCCTGGAGCCTGCGGGAGGCAGGGGGATGGGGTGTGAACCCACATTAGGCATCTCCCTGTGTGGGCAGAGTGTGTGGCACTAGTGCCTGAGGAGCACAGCTGGCCGGGCTGCGGTGCCCCAGGGTCTGCGGGAAGCCCTGTCGCCAGGAGCATCCTCCGGTTGCTGTGGGGACCACAGGGGCTGCCGTGCTCCCCTGGCCCCCCCCGGGGCTAATTACCGTGACAGAGTGCTGTTGGAGAGGGCTGCGGGGAGGGCTGGTGCTGGCTGAGCTCTGTCTCTGTTCCCACACAACCTCCTTGGCCACAGCCCCGGGAACGGGCAGAGCACATGGAGCCGGCATGGAATGGCCCTGGCAGCCCGGACCCTCGCACAGGGCAGGGGCAGGACCCCAGGCCTGGTGCAGGGCTGGGGGGGCGAGCGCGCTGCGGGGTTGTGCCAGGGAGCCAGGGGACCACAGCCCTGCGCTGGCACAGCATGCCACCAGCATCTCTGCCAGAGCCGGGCTAATGGCTTGGCTGGCGGGGGGCCAGGCTCCCGGCGCAGGGCCCTCTGCCCGTGGGACTGGGCTACCACGAGGCTCCCACAGCCAGCCCACCACAGCCCCAGGGCCAGGCACTTGCCCCGTACCCCAGCCTGGCCTGTGCCCCTCACCCGTGACGCCGGGATCCCAAGATGGGCTGAGATGCCCAACTAGGGCCCATGGACCTGGTGGCTGGTGGCCGCTTCGGTGTGGGGAAGGCACCTCCCGTCCCGCACTTGGGCTCTGAGAAGCTCATTAGCCATGCTCCCGCCCTGGTCCCTGCGGAGCGGGCAGAGAGTGCAGGAGGCTCTAATGGCTCCGAGCAGCTCTTGATGGGCCGCGATGGAGGCGGGAGCAGGAGGGGCTGTGGTTTCTGCCTCCGCCGGAGCCAGAGCTGCCTCTGCCCAGGGAAGATGCTGGGTGGACTCCTGCTCTGGCTGCTCCTCGCCACGGCTCTGTGCCCTGACCTCCTCGGGACAGGTACAGCACTGCTCCTGCCCCTGCTGCTCCCCGAGCCCGTCCTCCCTGTCCCTGCTGGGACCTCATCCCTTGTGGCTGCTCCCCGATGGGCCGTGATGGAGGTGGAGACTGGGGGGGCGGTGGTCTGCACTGGGGATGGTGGCCCAGGCATGGTAGTGCCGGGGCTGGTGGCACTGCAGCATCTCTGTGGGGTGAGGAGTGCTGTCTCTGTGGGGTGGTGGGGAATGGGAGGAGGTTCAGCACGGGGAGATGGGGACTTTCCCCTCCCCTCTGCTGCCATCACGCTCCTTGCCTGTGTGTGCCCTTGCCGGGGCCTTGGCGAGCGCTGGAGGTCACGGCACACTTGGGGCCAGGGCCACCAGCAGGCAGTGCCAGCTGGGGGCTGTGCTCGGCCAGTGCTGCCCGTCGGGCTGGAGCCCAGCTGCCGCCCGAGCCAACCCGAGGGACAAGCCAGGGGCTCCTGTGCCATGGCGGCCAGTCCCTGCGGGGCCAGGGCGCTCCCAGCCCATCCCTGCTGGGGCTGGGGAGGGCTCCGCTCCGCAGCGTCCCTGCGAGGACCACCTCTGGAGCTGGCAGCCCGTCCCACCGGCACTGCGCTGGTTGCCCTCGGTGCAGGGGTGAAGCCCGGCACGTGCCCCGTTCAGGGGCTCTGCGGCACCCGGCGGCGGGGGCTGAGCCCCGGCTCCTCGCCGCAGTCTCGCCGCAGAACCTGCACCTCTGCGAGGGCTACGCCGGCCCCGACGGACGCTACCACCCTGGCTTCTACTGCCCGCGGCTGAGCGACCCCGCCGGCCACCGCTACTGCTGCTGGCCCGGCCCGCTCGCCCTCAAGTCCTGCTGCTCCCGGCTGGCCCTGGAGACCCTCACCGGGGTGAACGTCTCCAGCCTGGCCCCCCCGGGCCTCCTCCGGTGAGCGGGGCTGGGGCTGTGGTGCCTGGGAGGGGGTGGCACGGCCCCGGGGGCTGGCGTGGTGTCGCCCCGGGCCCCAAAGCGCAGGGGGGCCGTGGTGTGAGGGGGGGGTGTGTGTGTGTGTCCCCCGCAGGAACCCGCTGGCCCTGCCCTTCGTGGGGCTCTACGGGCTCCTCGTCCTCCTCCTCATGGCCCTCGACCTCTTCCACTTCTACCGCACCCGCCGCTGCCGCCTCGGCCGCCTCCTGCCCCGCGCCCGCCGCCCGCCCTGCGGATCCGCGGGGGGGGCCCGGCCCCGCTCCCGTCTGCCCCCCGGTGCCCCCGGCCCGGAGCCCCCCGGGCGGGTGTGCTGAGGGGGGGGCTGAGGGCAGGGCGGGGGTCCGGGGGGGGGTCCCTGCCCGGGGGGCAGCGGGGGAAGGGGGATGTCACACGGGGGGGGAGGGAGGGGATCACACGGGGCGGGGGGAGACGCGGGTAGGGGACACGCGGGGACGCATGAGGCCGCACGCGGCCGGGGGCGTCCCCGGGGGGCGGTGATGGCGGCTCCCCCCGCCCCGCTGCTTCCGGCCCCGCCCCTCTGCCCCCGGCACGTGACACGGGCGGCGGCGTCCGGGTTCCCCGGGCGATCGGCGGTGACGTCACGGGCAGGGCGAGCGAGGCGCGATGGAGGAGGCGGTGAGCGGGGCCCGGCGGCCGGGACGGGCCGGGGAGGGGAGGGGAGGGGAGGGGAAGGGAAGGCGGGGCGGCTGCCGGTGCCGGGCCCAGTGTGATGGGGGGACCGGCGGGGTCGTGTCCCAGGGGCCCCGTCGCGGGCCCCTCCCCGGGGCAGCCGCCCGTGCGGGGGCCGGGGCCCGTCCCAGCCGGTGTCCGTCGGCAGGTGACGGCGGGGCAGCTCCGGGAGCGGGGCAACGCGCTCTTCCAGGCGGGGGACCACGCCGCGGCCCTGGCCGCCTACACGCGGGCGCTGAGCCTCTGCGACGCCGGGACCGAGCGAGCCGTGCTGCACCGCAACCGGGCCGCCTGCTACCTGAAGCTGGTGAGGGACGGGCGGCTGCGTCACCCCGGGCCCTGCTGCCACCTGCCCGGCCGCCCCGGCCTGCTGGGGCTGTGCTGCTGGCGGCGGCCGCGGCCACCCCGCCTTCCCCAGCGGCACGCCTGCACTGGGAGGCCATGTCGGTCCCCGGACAGAGCCGTGTCGGGTGTTTCCTCCGCTCACCTTTCCTCCTGGCCCTGACCACCATCCTGTGCTGCCCCGAGGCCCTGGGGGGCTGTCATTGCCGAGGCAGGGTGCTCCCATCTGTGTCTGGGCTGCATCTGCGCTGTGCGTATGCTCTGGGGCTGTTCCGCAGGCAGTCACAGCATCTCTGATCTCCCACCATGGAACTATCTCTGTGGCAACAGGGAATACAAGGAACTTTAGGGGCTCGGGTAGACCGGGAGCACTTGAAAAGATTCAGGGGACCCTAAGGCTCCTCCGGGACCCCATAAGGGTTGTATTCTGGGGATGTCCTACTGGGCTGGCTCGCTGTCTTCAGTGACACTGTTCCCATCCTCAAACCCCACAGTCCTTTCCCTGCTCTTCTTTCTAAAAGCGGTGGGTGCTGCCTCTGCCTGCAGCAGGCAGGACTGAGCGAGGCCGGCACAGGCAGCGCGTCAGGCATTTCCCTCTCATGGCCTGTCTCTCTCTGCAGGAGGACTACGCCAAGGCAGAGGCTGATGCATCTAAAGGTACTGTCAGTGGTGGCTGCCAGGGCACCCGTCTCCGTGTGCTGTCTGTCCGGGCAGACCGGAGCCGTCCAGGGGCTCTGCCATAGATCCCCCGCTCGTCCGCAGCCATTGAAGCCGACGGCCGGGACATGAAGGCGCTGTTCCGCCGCAGCCAGGCGCTGCAGAAGCTGGGACGCCTGGACCAGGCTGTCAGTGACCTGCAGCGGTGTGTCAGCCTGGAGCCCAAGAACAAGGCCTTCCAGGAGGCCCTGCGCGCCCTGGGGAGCAGCATGCACGAGAAAGTGAGTGGGGAGGCAGCGCAGGGGTCTGCTGCTTCTGTGGCCCCCCATGGGTGCGGTGGGCTGAGGGAGGTGGTGAGAGCTGAGCTGCTCTTTCTGCTCTATCTCAGATGAAGACTATGTCCTGCACGGACTCGAAGGTACAGCAGATGTTCCAGATCTTGCTGGATCCTGAAGAAAAGGATGCGGACAAGAAGCAAAAGGTCTGAGTTCTGGGGAGGGGAGGGCAGTGTGGCTTAGCTGGGGGCAGGGAGGGAAGGAGGGGGACTCCCAGGTCAGTGCGGCTGGCTGGAGGGGGGACGCCAGGCTTCCCACCAGCAGAACGTGCTCCCCAGAGACTGGGGCAAAGGCGGGTGCCTGTGGCTGCTCAGGCGACTCCCACAGGGGGAGTTTCCTGTGCACGGTGGGCTCTGTTCTGGTGGGCAAGTGACCCAGATGCGACTCTCCTTTCCCAGGCTGCTCAGAACCTGATTGTGCTGGCGCGAGAGGAGGCCGGAGCAGAGAAAATCTTCCAAAGCGATGGTGTGCGGCTGCTGACACAGTTGCTGGACACGGCCAAGGCTGACCTGATGCTGGCGGCCCTGCGCACCCTGGTGGGGCTGTGCTCCGGCCACCGCTCCCGGGTAGGTCCCAGCGTAGCCCAGCTCTCCTGCGGCACGGGGGAAATCCGTGTCAGGGGGGCTGCAAAGGGCATCAAGCAGGGGAGGGTTGCTGGCCTCTGCCTGCGGCTCTGCTGAGCAGAGTAGCTCTGAGCTGCCACCTGCCAGTCTTGTCGTGACATGTGTGTCCTGATAATGTGGTGGCAAGCGCCAAGGCTCCCCCAAGGTCTCCAGCAAGCCACTGTACTTGTCCTTGCAGACCATGGCCATCCTGGCGGAGCTGGGGGCCCCCCGTCTCTCGGCGGTGCTGGGTGTGGAGCACGAGCAGGTTTCCCTGGCTGCCTGCAACCTCCTGCACGTGATGTTCGATTCCCTGAAGGAGGGGCTGCAGAAGGACTTCCGTGGGAAGGAGGATGCGGTGGTGCTGGGTGAGTGCCTGCTGGGCTGGCGTGGGGTGGGGAGAGCACCCTGGGAAGCTGCTGAGGTCCTTCTCCTGCTGCCCACCTTTTTGCTGCTCCTGCCGCAGAGCCGGGGCTCTGGTCCGGGGTTAATACGAGGTTGATCTGGGAGGCAGGAGCCCCTGGTCATGGCAGTGTCTCCTGCCAGCCTCACCACGGCGGGGCTGAGGCCTGTGCCCAGGGCGCTGACTGCTGGGTACCCTCTCTTCTGGAAGATTCCTCCAAGGACCTGAAACTGCTGATCAAGCACCTGCTGGAGCTGTTAGCTCTGGAAGGGGCCTCTGCGCACGGCCGTGACAACGCCCTCAACCTGCTCATCAAGGTGGTGCCCAGGAAGTCGCCGAAGGAGACCAACAACAGCATGAGCCTCTGGGTGATCGACCAGGGTGAGGGGGACCGCAGCGTCCCCTTGGGGCATCGTGCCCCTCTGCCTCGGGGTGCCGCGCACCGTGGCTCCACCTGCGCACCCCCTTTTGCTCTTCGGCGGGTGTTTGACCTCAGTGTCCTCCTAGGCCTGAAGAAGATCCTGGAGGTGGGAAGCACAGTGTGCGGCGCCCCGGGCAGCCTGCCCGTGACGGAGAACAGCCGGATGAGCGCCTCGGTTCTGCTGAGCAAGCTTTACGACGACCTGAAGTGTGATGCTGAGAGGGAGAACTTCCACCACTTGTGCGAGGACTACGTTAGGTGAGCCGGGGCATCCCTGGGGACGTGGCGGGGGTGTTCAGTCTCCTACAGCCAGCAGCCTTCTGGGGAAGCAGCAGCCCCCCTGTCCCCAGACCTTTCTGTTCTTGGCGATACAGGCAGATTACAGACCCACCGGAGACTGTGCTGGGGTTCAGCAGGTGGGGCTGCGTGTGGGTGGGATCAGCCTTATTCGTCCTGGTGGTCTTCCCCTGCAGGAGCTGGTTCGAGGGGCACGAGCTGGCGGGAAAGCTGCGGGCCATCCAGGCAGTGTCGTGCCTGCTGCAGGGGCCCTCAGACGCCGGGAACAGGGTGCTGGAGCTGGAGGGCATCATGGACAGCGTGCTGTCCCTCTGTGCCTCCGTCTGCGAGGCCCACCAGCTGGTCGCGGTCGAGGCGCTGATCCACGCTGCTGACAAGGCCAAACGCGCCTCCTTCATCACCGCCAATGGCGTCAGCCTGCTCAAGGAGATCTACAAGCACAGCGAGAGGGACAGCATCCGCATCCGGGCACTGGTGGTGAGCGCGCTGGGACGGGAGAGCCGGCTGGGCCGAGCCCTTGGGTGGTGCTGGGTGGGCTGTGGCTGCAGGGTCCCCAAGTGCTGTCCCCTCCCCGCTGGGGGGCTCTGGGAAGCCCGTCGGGGCCACCATGGCCATTCCTGCTCCGACGCTCTGCTCCTGGCTGCAGGGGCTCTGCAAGCTGGGATCTGCCGGAGGCACCGACTTCAGCATGAAGCAGTTTGCCGAGGGCTCCACCATGAAGCTGGCCAAGCAGTGCCGCAAGTGAGCGCTGCGGGGGGCATGGGAGGGGGGCGCTGGGCGGGACGCCCTGCGGCTGGGGCTGACGGGACCCCCTCTGCCAGGTGGCTCTGCAATGAGGCCATCGACGCGGGCACCCGGCGCTGGGCGGTGGAGGGCCTGGCCTACCTCACCTTCGACGCAGACGTCAAGGAGGAATTCGTGGAGGACAAGGCGGCCATGCAGGCCATGTTCCACCTGGCCAAGGTGTGTGCTGAGTGCTGGGGGGGGCACCTGGGTGGTGGGGAAACGCGCTGGAGGGGCTTGTGAGGCTGGGGTGTGTGGAAGGGCCCAGCGGTGCTGGGTGGGCTGGAGCCCTGGCCTGTTCTCCCCAGCGGGGGTGTGATGGGTGCCCCGTTGTCGCTGCAGTCGGAGGACAGGAGCGTGCTCTACGCCGTCGCCTCCACGCTGGTGAACTGCACCAACAGCTACGACCACGAGGAGCCGGACCCCCAGATGCTGGAGCTGGCCAAGTACGCCAAGCAGCACATTCCGGAGCAGCACCCCAAGGTGGGCAGAGCACGGCTGTTCTCGGGGGGAGCCCTGGCTCCAGAGGAGAGTGTGCGGGTGGGTGTCATGGTTTGGGGACAGAGCCCGGGATCCCGAGTGGGGACAGGGTGTCCTTGGGGCCTTTAGGGTTGAGGTGGGAGACCTGCCGGTGCGTGGCAGCAGACTAGTGCTACCGAGCCGAGCGGTGACCCTGCCTCCGGGACAGGACAAGCCAGACTTTGTGAAGCGCCGGGTGCGGAAGCTGCTGGCGGCCGGCGTGGTGTCGGCTCTGGCCTGCATGGTGAAGAGTGAGAACCCAGCGCTCACCAACTCCTGCCGGGAGCTGATCTCCAGGTACGGGTGCCTGGGGAGGGAGCTGGGTTCTGGGGCTGCCGGGGGTGAGCGCGAGCTCCCAGAAGAAGAAAGGGGGTGTCTGGGGGTCTGGCTCAGAGGGTGTCTGGGTGCTCCAGCTGCTCCCACTTTGTCCCTAGAGTGTTCCTGGCACTGGTGGAGGAGGCGGAGGATCGGGGCGGTGTGGTTGCACAAGGAGGAGGCAAGGTGAGGGGACAGGACGCACTGTGGCTCTGCCATGTGTTGGGGCTCTGGGGAGGGCTGGGTCTCTGGGGGGGTGGTTCCTTGTACGAGTGAGGGGGGGAAGCTGGGGCTGCTGTGACCTGGCTGCTGTGTCTCCCCGCAGGCTCTCATCCCGCTGTCCCTGGAGGGCACCGAGGTGGGGCAGACCAAGGCAGCTCAGGCCCTGGCCAAGATCACCATCACCTCCAACCCGGAGATGGCCTTCCCTGGAGAGCGGGTGAGCGTCGCCGCTGTGGGCCTGACCACGGGAGCAGCTCTGCCCTTAGGCTGGGCTCAGGGCTCCCCGCACCCCCTGCTCCACGGGATGCAGGGTCCTTGCCCCTCACTCAGGGTCTCAGCCCTGCCCTGCTTTCTGCGCAGATCTACGAGGTGGTCCGACCCCTGGTCAGCCTCCTGCACCTTCAGCGCACCGGCCTGGAGAACTTCGAGGGGCTGATGGCGTTAACCAACCTGGCTGGCATCAGCGAGAGGCTGCGGTAGGGACAGTGGGGCCAGTGCAGAGCTGGGCTGGGCGGGGGGGACAGAGAGGGGCTGTGTGTCCCTGTGTGTCCCGGAGTGCTCACGCATGCCCACCCACCACAGGCAGAAGATCCTGAAGGAGAAGGCCGTGCCCATGATCGAGGGCTACATGTTTGAGGAGCACGAGCTGATCCGACTGGCGGCCACCGAGTGCATGTGCAACATGGCCATGAGCAAGGAGGTGAGGGCTGGGGCAAGCTGGGCCTCTGTGCAGGGCTTCTGTCCCCCCTTTCAGCCCTACCGCCCCCTCCTCATCCTCCTCTGCAGGTGCAGGAGCTGTTCCTGGCTGAGGGCAGCGACCGGCTGAAGCTGATGGTCCTGTACAGCGGGGAGGAGGATGAGAAGCTGCGGCGGGCAGCCTCGGGGACCCTGGCCATGCTGACTGCCCTGCACCCCCCCATCTGCAAGCGCATTCCCCAAGTGGTGAGTGCCCGATGGTGGGGTGGGACAGCGCTCAGGGTCCCATATATTCCCTCTTCTGGTGTCCCAGCGCTGCCCCTGGGAGATGGAGAAACCTTGTACTGGCCTCAGCCTGACTCTGAGCCGGGGCTGGGGGCTATCAGCACTGGGGGGAGCTGGCCCCCTTCTGGCAGGGGGCAGTGCTGAGGGTGGCCCCACTCCCCCCGCAGACGGTGCACTGGCTGGAGATCCTGCAGGCCCTGCTGCTGAGCCCCAGCGTGGAGCTGCAGCACCGCGGGGCCGTGGTGGTGATGAACATGATGGCGGCCGAGCGGGAGGTGGCCGCGCAGCTCATCGCCAGCGAGATGCTGGAGATCCTCTCCGTGCTCGCCAAGGACAAGGACAAGCCACGGGTGGCCCAGGCGGCCAAGGAGAGCCTGGCGCAGGCCGTGGCTTATGGCCTCATCAAGCCTAACCCCGGCCAGGAGTGATGGCCCGGCCGGGGCTACCGCACACGCTGCTGGGGCTGGCACTCGCTGCTGGCCCGGTACCGCTGTCCCCGGCTGGGGACACGGATGCCCGCGGGGGCTGGCACGCTGCCGCCCCGGGGACACGGCTGCTGCCCCGGGGCCGGGGGGAGGATGGGGCTCGCCGCTGCCTCTGCCACCGTCTGCCTTAAACCGGGAGGGCCGGCCCGGGGCCCTGCGCGGCTGGGCCGGGGGGGCCGCCCGGTGTCACCGCACTAAAGCTGCTCTTGGACCACGGCCCGGCCTCTGTCGCTCTGTCCGTCCGCCCGCCCGTCTGGCTGTCTGCCGCCCCCTCCCGGCCCCTCCCGCCCGGACCGCCCCGTCCAGGCCCCTCCCGCCGGTGCCCCCACCTCCCGCCCCGCCATGGCGGCTCCGCGCCGCGCCTGGCTCCTTTTCGGCTTCAGCACCGAGGAGGCGGCGGGGGAGCCGGGCCCGGGTCCGGGTCCGCGGCGGCTGGAGTCGGGCCCCGAGGGGATCCGCCGCCTGTGGCCCGCCTGGAGCTACGTGGTCGTGGAGACCGGTGAGCCCCCGCCGGGTGCCCGGCTCCCCCGCGCCGCCCCGGCCGGGCGGCCCCCCGTTACCCTTCCAGCACCCCTCCCGCCCTCCGCCGCCCCGGTCTGCCCCGTCCCCTGACGCCGGACCCCCGGGATGGAGCCCCCGCTGTCCCACAGCCCCGGTTCCCCCGGGATGTCCCTTTCTTCCCTCCCCCCGCCGCGGGGTGCTGGTCCCCCACGTGTGTGTGTGTGTGTGTCCCTGCGATATCGGTCCCCCCGGGATGTCCCCGCCTCCCTCCCTCTCCGCGCCGGTCCCCCCGGGAAGTTCCTGTCCCTCCACGATGTCGCGTCGACCCCCCCTATTACCGGTCCCCCCCGGGATGTTCCCGTCCCCCCGCCCCGCGCCGGTGTCCCCGGGAAGTTCCTGTCCCTCAGGATGTCGCGTCCCCCCCCCCTATTGCCGGTCCCCCCGGCGTGTCCCCGTCCCCCTGACGGTCCCGCCGCGGCAGGCGCGGGGCTGGAGCTGCGGAGCGCGGGGCTGCGGCGGCGGCTGCCGGGCTGGGCCGAGGCGCTGCCCTCGGAGACGCACCTGGTGCTGCGGGGACCGGCGGCGGCGCGGGGCTGGCGGCGAGCGGAGGCGCTGCGGGGCGACCTGCGGGGCGAGCCCGCCTGGAGCCGGGACCTGCCGCCGGGCCCCGGCCGCCCCCCGCCGCTGCCGCTGCTGCCCGGCGGCGGCTTCGCCACCCCGCGGCCGCCGTTCTTCGCCCCGCTGCCCGCGGGGGTGCGGGCCCGGCGGCTGGCCCTGGGCCACGAACACGCCGTGGTGCTGGGCGACGCCGGGGAGGTCCACGCGTGGGGCGGCGGCAGGTGAGTGCGGGGGTCAGGGGGGGTGCAGACTTGGGGTACCCACCCGCGGAAAGGGTGCAAGGGACAGGGTGGGGACAGGAGGGGTGCGGGGTGTATGGAGGGGACAGAGAGGGGGGATATGGGGGGACAGGAGGGGTGTGGGGTGTATGGAGGGGACAGAGGGGGGGATACGGGGGGACAGGAGGGGTGTGGGGTGTATGGAGGGGACGGGGGGGGTATGGGGGGACAGGAGGGGTGCAGGGTGTATGGAGGGGGGATATGGGGGAACAGGAGGGGTGTGGGGTATATGAAGGGGATGCGGGGGGGATATGGGAGGACAGGAGAAGGGGGGCAGCGGGTTTGGGGGGGCAGCAGGCAGGGGAAGGCTGTGGCAGGCGGGTGTTGGGGTTCAGGACACGGGGGGGGCGGAGGTGATGTGGGGCCAGATGGTGGGTGAGCCGGGGAGGGGACAAAGAGAGAACGATGGGGGGGTGCAAACAGGATGCTGGGGGGGGGGCGGTTACAGGGGGCCTACAGGGGATGCAGATGAGAGGATGTTGAGGTGGGGGGTCACCTCGGGGTCTGAGCTCCCCCCTCCCCCCCCCCCCGTTAGCTTGCAGGCTTAAGGTAAACTGGTTCAAGTCTCTGTAGTGTTGATTGATTAGTCAATACAGTAAGATAATCTAATAAAGTGATCACATGATCAGTAAATTAATTGACTAGTAAACACACCCTTCCTTGCTTCATGATCCTGTTCTTCTTCATGCTGTTGCACATAATTAGTGAGCTACAATTAATAACAACTAATTACTTAAGTATTATCTTGATTACATGCAGCTGTGGTTGAGCTACAGCCCTTTCTCCTTTCCTTCCTGCATTTCCTGCGGTTTGTCTGTCCCTCCTTATTTTGTCACGCTGCCTGGTGCTAGGGATGGGGTGTGGGGGGGCTGGGGGGCTCAGGGAAGGGGCTGGGGGTGCAGCAGGGACAGAGGTATTGGGGTGCAAGCCCTTCCCTCCTTACCCTCCTGCATCTCTTGGCGTGAGGGTGAGTCCATGGTGGTCCAGCTCTCCCACACCACGTCTTCAGGCCTGTGGTGCGGGGCGGGGGAGGGGGGCGGTGGGTTATCCCTGATACTGTTCCCCAGTGGCCCCAGTTTTGCTACTTGTACCCAAATTCAGCATTTCTCACACTGTCACAAAGCAATCTCAGCCTCATCCGGGTCGGTGCTGAGGTACCCGGTGAGCTCTCGCTCCCACTGAGCACCAGCACATCCTCCCCGTGCAGGCAGCCTGGGTCACAGCTTCTGGGATGTACTGGTCCCACCGGGCCCCCTGTTCCCTCCAGGCCCCCCCTCGCTGGCCTGTGAGCCCTCAGGCAGCCCCATCTCCTCTGTGGGTGCTGGGGCTGCAGCTCCTGTGGGGTCTTCTGGCTTGTGGCCCTGTCAGGGCGGCCTCCGAGGACACTCGGGTCTCTCTCTGGGTAACCCCTGAGGTCCCTGCAGTCCCTTCTGGCGGCGGCTGCTGCAGGTTTCGGGGTACCCAGGCACATAACCCCTTCCCCCTCCATCTGGTCCGGCAGTATAGTGCAGGGTGATAAAGGTGAGGTTCTGCAGCGCTGTGGGAAAGCGAGGGCAGAGGAGCCGGGGGGCTGTAAACACGCTCCAGGGACTCGCTCGTGGGGCGCTGGGAAACAGTCGCTCCCAGTGACTGTTGTTTAGTCTCGTGTGTTGGCGCACAACAGCCTGCACTGAGATAACGTGGGGCCGGGATGGACTCGGGGGCACCTTATCGACCCTGCCCGAGATTCCTGCTGCTGAAGCTGAGCAAAGCCCAGTGACAACCTGCGGCCTGAGTCCTTGAGCTACATCCTGCTGCCCGTGGCACCCGCGGGGGCTCGGCTGCCCCACGCAGGGAGGGGGGGTCACACACCTCAGCCCGTGGGTCCGGGTCCCACGGCTGGTGAGTGCCCCACGTAAACGCAGCACTCAATGAGCTGATCAATGGACTAACGCGTAAACAGTTATTAGTTGAGAGTTGTGTCATTGGTCACACGGGGGCTGGGTGACAGCACAGGTGCCACTCTCACCGAGAGTGATGCTACCGAATTACAGCTGTGCGCCCCACAACCCACCCGCTGGGCACCGGGGCCACCGAGCCCCCCACGGGGCTCGTCTCCGGGACATGGAAGCACCTGCCTTCCCCCCGCCTCCCCCCAGCCCTGTGCCCCTGCTGCACCTCCCCGCCTTTGGGACATGGCAGCAGGAGGGGCTTGGGTGAGGGCCAGAGCGCGATGGGGTGCGGGAGATGGATGTCTGTCTGTCTGTCCGTGTGCGTCTTCCCACAGGCACGGGCAGCTCGGCCATGGGACCCTGGAGTCGGAGCCGCAGCCGCGGCTGGTGGAGGCCTTGGCCGGTGTCCCCATGCAGGCGGTGGCAGCTGGAGGGTGGCATTCGGCCAGCATCAGCGGTGAGGGGCTGTGCCGGGTGTGGGTGGTCCAGGCGGCCGGTGGCCGCGTATAGCCCCAGCAGGACCAGTCCCTGTGCTGTGGCTGCCCCACGTCCCTGGTGCCGGGGGAGCCCGGTGCACGGTGCTGGTGTCCCTGGAGCACCCAGCTGCCGCTGCCGCCGGGCGTTCAGGGCTGATCTCTGATGCGCTCTCCCCCCTCCCCACACCCCCAGAGGCAGGAGACCTCTACGTGTGGGGCTGGAACGAGTCGGGGCAGCTGGCCCTGCCCTCCAAAGCGCTGGCAGAAGAGCGGGCACAGGAGGAGGACACGGGGGGTGCAGGTGAGGCTGCTGCTGGTCAGGCCCGGCGCAGAGGCAGGCGGTGCCATGGCTCGCCATGGGGCTGGTGCAGTTCCCGCTGGGGCCCGGTCGCTGCCGGAGCTGAGGCTCGGCTCGTCCCCAGGGGACGCTGAGCTGAGGCCCCCCCAGGAGCAGCAGGCGGCCGAGGATGCCGCCTTCATTTCCATCCAGGCGTTCCCGGCGCTGCTGGACCTGCCGCAGGAGCTGGAGGTCACCCAGGTCAGCTGCGGGTCCCGGCACACTGCCGTCGTCACACGTGAGTGCCCGGCTCTCGCCAGGGGCGGGGGGGGGGTGGCGGGTGGCTCCGCTGCCCTGGGTGACGGTGGGGTGGCTGAGGGGGGACTAGGGGTCCCCAGGCGCCGGGTGACGGGTGCCGTTCCCTTTGCAGGAGGCGGGGAGCTCTACACCTGGGGCTGGGGTAAGTGATGCCTTTGCTCTGGGAGCCCCCAGGACCAGCTTTTGTTTTCTGCTGCCTCACCCCGGCGGCTCTTCCTCGTATAATTTCATTTGTCACTGTGGGGTTCCGTAGCAGAGCGCTTCCGCGGGTTCCCGGCTGGAGCCGGCTGTACTGGGGTGCTCTCACCTCTCCTGGCTGCCCCCCGAACACCTGGGGAGCCATTGCCCTGCGAGGGCCGAGGCCCCGGGGCCGCGCGGTGGCACGACTGCCGTGTCCGCAGGTAAATACGGGCAGCTGGGACACGGGGACAATGCCAGCTCTGACCAGCCACGCCGCGTCCAGCACCTGGTGGCCGAGGGGCTGCGGGCAGAGGAAGTGGTGTGCGGGCCCTGGACCACCTACGTCTGCGTGCTGGAGCCATGAGGGGCCCAAAGTCCACCCCCCCCCTCCCGGCTGCCTGCGGCGAGGAGGACACAGGCCAGCTCTGCCCCTGCCAGGACCAGTCCCGGCCCCACGCTGGCCCCAGGGAGGGGACAGGGAGCCCCCAGGCCGGGATCTGCCCAGGTTCAGCCCCCGGTGAACTGGATGCGCACACGGGAGCCAGACCGTGTCCCGGCTGCAGCCCCAAAGACAACCCCTATTTATGAACATATTTATTACATCTGCTTTTCCATAAGGACCACGCTGGTGCCTCGTGTTGCTTCCCCTGGCCCCTCTGCAGCCCCCCCATCGCCCCCAGGTCACCCCACACACCCCCCCCAGGCACCCCCACAGCAGCAGCTACATACACTTGTATTTATTATGCCCATGAACAGTACAGAGAGAGTTATAAAACAAGGGGACAGAACCCGGAGAATAAATAACAGCAAGTGGGGACTGTAGTGATAACAAGGTGCAAATCCGTCACGATCAAGGACAGCCACGTACATACCGAGGTTCGTTAACGACGGTGCCAGCGAGCCCCTGAGCCCTGCCCAGGGCTGAAGCAGCAGGAGGGCAGCGCTGGGGGGGGGGGGTGGGAGCAGGACAACTGACCCCTTCTCCAGCCCCAGCTCCCATCCTCACAGAACTCGTGCTCAGGCCGTCCCTGCCCTGGCTCGGGGCTGGGGCAGAGGGCTCCCGTGGCCAGCCCGGGCTCCCGGAGGATGCCTGGTGAGGTCTGCTGCCTGTGAAGTGCTCTGCTGCTTCTCCCAGGGCCCCCCGCCCCGCTGCCCCCCCCCCCCAGCTCCGTGAGCAAAGCCTGGTAAGGGAACCTCGGGTAGAGCCAGCCCCCACTGAAATAAGCCTGCTGTAACGTTGAGAAAAGAAGATGCTGATGGACAATAACTATGGAGGGGGGGGGAGAGCACCCGTGACACAAGGCACCGAGGGGGCTCTCCATAGGTCCTGTCTGTCCCGACACTCACCCCCGGCAGGAGGCAGCGCCCACCCCTGCGCTGCCCTAACGCCACCACCTACGCTAAGCTTTAATCACAAACATTTTCAAGAATTCCTCAAATAAAATATCTTTTCTTTTCTTTTTTTTTTTTTTTTTTTTTAAAAAAGGTCCCTTTCAGCCCCTGGCAGGCAGGGAGCCTCTGCCTCACAGGCCAGGCTGGCCCGAGTGACACCCGGGACCCAGGTAAAAGCTAACCCTGCAGGGGGGGGACGCTCGGGGGCAGGGGGAGCTGTGCGATGCTCTGTCTGAGCCGAGACTCGCTACGACTGGGAGGGGGGGAGCAGGGCAGGCAGGACCTCAGCAGAAGGTGTTGGTGGTGTTGGACTTGAGGACGTGGGAGGTGCTGTCTGTCCTGGACGCCTCGAAAGTTTGCGCTGTGGAAACAAGAAGATGGGGATGAGGGGAGAGAGAGGGCAGAGCTGCTGCTCCACAACCCTGTGGGAAAACAAGAGGGGCTCCAGGCCAGCAGGGAGGGCAACCAGGTGGCCCCTGCTCATTTGCTTGGGCTCCCCACCCCATCTTGCTTCAGAGGAGAGCAGGAAAGCGTTAGCATTGAGTAGCTGAGAAAGAGCCCCGAGCCCCTCAGCCTCCCAGGAGCAGGAGTAGCTGCTGCCCGACCAGGAGGAAGGGATGCTCGGTGCTCTCTAATGTCAGATGTTAAAACTTGGGCTCAGCCCATCCTCATGGAAGGGCGGCCACATCACCGCAGCGGGGCTGTTCCCAGGGCAATGTAGGGCTTTGGCCCTGGGGGGGGCTGGGAGGTGCCCCCCCACAGTAGGGTTTCTCCTCTCTTTGTGTCTGCTCCCCCCTGGCCTTTGTGTGATGTGAGCTGTGCTCGGCCTCAGCCACCAAACCTCAATTTAAAGTTTTTGCTGTAGATCTAACGGACACGGGCAGGAACAGCCCCTCTGCACGGGGAGGCGGGGGGGTTGTGCAGAGCTGAGCCCCTTGGGGTGCTTGGGGAGGGGGAGGCCCCTGCCCAGCAAGGGGAGGTGGGCTTAGAAGAAGTGAATTACCACAAACTCGGAATAGGTGCTGGCAACAGAATTAATGCTGTGGTTACGCTGGGCAGGGCCTGTGGAGGTGCACCCACCGCTCAGGGGGGTTCCATTGAGCTGGGACATGTTCTCCTTGTTCTGCTCCCTGCGTCCAGGACGGGGGCGCTTCGCAGCCGCAGGGTTGGGAGTCCGAGCCTGGCCAAACGACAGGAAGAAGGGACGGTTAAGACGGGACACAAGAATGGGGTAGAGCTGGGAGAGCTGTGCCAGCGTTGCGGTGACAGAGCACCTTCATGATTCAGCAGCCCTCCAGGGTCTGGGGGCGAATTCTGATCCTGGAAACATCCAGGTGGTGAAAGTCCCCCAAGCTGCAGGCTCAGCCCAGAGGAACAGTTACACCAGAAAGATTTCCCAGATGCTGCTACTACCTTCCCTCCTCCTCCTCCCTCAGGTTCCAGAAAGACCCTGCCAGGACCACAATGGCCCAAGGCAGCAGCCACGTAACAGGGCCTTTTACACCCCAGGGGAGGCAGCGAGGCACAGCGTGACAGCGGTGGGGGCTGTGACATCCCAGCCCACCCGACCACAAAGCTCCTCACCTTCCCTTTGGAAGGTGTCAACCAAGACGTTGGCGAGAGGTAGGTGGCTCCCCCAAAAGCTGAACGAACGGTGCTGTTGGATGCGGCGCTGGAGATGGAAGTGCCGTTGAGCTGAGGGGAGACGCAGAGCACGGGTCACACGAGGAGGAACCGGGGGCTGCACCGCACCAGGGAAACCCAGGTAGAAGCCCCGACTGCACCAAGCACCACAGCACGAGAGGCTGGTGGTCCCCAGGGAGAACAGAGGCACCCATAGCCCTTCCCTGCTCCCACTGCGCAGCCCCCCCGAGCCCTCCCCATAGCCCTGCGTGGGAGCGAGCCCGGCCTCGAGAGGGCTCAGCTCCTGGCACAGACCATTTACCTTCCTTACTTTGCTGGGCATGTGGGGGCTGAGCACCCGACGCTTGAGGGGTCTCTGCGGGGTGCTCCCGTACATCGCCTCTTCCTTCATCTGACGGCTTTTCTTCAGGCGCTGCGCGAGAGACCTGGGCTTACAACCCGAGCGGGGGAACAGCACGGAGCACCCTCACTGCTGGGGACAGACCATCCCCAGGGCATTGTGGCACAGCCAAGCAGCAGGTATTTCAGCAGATATTTGCTGATTTTTAGGTATCCAGAGCCAAGCAGGGGATGAGAAAGGGACTCGACACACACAGACAGCGATAGCAATGGACCCAGTCCTGCTGTCAGAGGAAGGTGACAGCGTTGCACGTTGTCACACAATGACAAGGAGCCACTTCCAGGCATTCAGTGCAAAGACAACGAGCCCCAGGGCAGGGGCTGGGGCAGTTCTGTGCCTGCACGGGGCAGGGTCACCCACAGGTGGGCATTCAATGGGGCAGAGGCTCCTCTGGGCCAGGAGGCAGCAGCTCAGCTTCGCACTAACCCGTTCCTGCTTCTCCTTCTCTTTCTCCAGGTGGTAGAGCTGCCACTGCTCCCGCACGTACTCCGTGAACTGCTGCCCCTTCACCAGGAAAGGCTTTTCCTGCGCCTGCTCGAAGGCCTGGATTTTGTTGTCCAGCTCCTCCTGCAGCTGAGGACACAGGGGTAGTTGTGAGAGGCTGCCCCCGGGCAGCTCCTTGCCCAGAGATGGTCCTTGCTGGGCTCCAAGGGCTGCGCTTCTCCTTGGTCAGCATTCGCAGGCCTGTCTGGGACTACAGGAGGAGCAGTGCTGGAGCCCCTCTGCTGTGAGGACAGGCTGAGAGAGTTTGGGGGTACAGCCTGGAGAAGAGAAGGCTCTGAGGAGATCTTATAACAGCCTTCCCATACCTGAAGGGGGCCACAGAAGAGCTGAAGAGGGACTCTGGATCAGGGAGGGGAGCCACAGGAGAAGTGGGAAGGGTTTGACACTTGAAAGAGGGGAGATCGAGATGAGATCTGGGGAAGAACTTCTTTGCTGTGAGGGTGGTGAGAGCCTGGCCCAGGTTGCCCAGAGAAGCTGTGGCTGCCCCATCCCTGGAGGGGTTCAAGGCCGGGTTGGAGGGGGCTTGGAGCAACCTGGTCTGGTGGGAGGTGTCCCTGCCCAGGGCAGGGGGTGGCACTGGATGATCTTTAAGGTCTCTTCCAACTCTAATCATTCTATCATTCTACAGCTTCTTCTGCAGGGCTGGACCTACCTTAGCAAGTACCTTCTGCAGCTTTACGCGCTGCTTTTCTTCTTTGAGCAGGTTCCCCCCACGGTTGGTGTAACGACTCGGATCATTTGCTTTCCTCTAGAGCAGGAGGGAGGTCAGGAGAGAACTGAACACACCACCCGCTCTCACCCTGAAGGGCACGGCCCCCAGCGGAAGCCATCCCCCGTCACAAACCACGCCAGAGCTCTAGAAACAGCACCCCATCCCCTCACTGACCCCCCCAGTCTCTCCCAGCAGCACTTTGCCCATGGGAGCGTGCGCTGCCTGGTGACCCAGCACCTTCCCACACGGACAATACCTCCAGATCCAGGAACATCCTCCAGGTCTCTTCCCATTTCCAGACGGCCTCAAACAGAGCTTTGTGTGTTTCATAGTGGCTCTTCATCTTCCTCACCTCAGCAGCATGGAGCTCAAGCAGGGTCTCTGTATAGTCCTCTGGAGAGGACACAACAGCGCATTCAGTGGGCAATGACCCAGGAGGCCCCCAAGGGGCAGCCTGCAGCCCCCAGGGGAGTCAGTGAGCAGGGAGAGCCAGCACCCACCATCATAATAGGGGCTGAAGCCTTCCCTCTGCTCCTGACTGTAGAAGCACTTGTCCCAGTAGTCAGCCAGCTCTGCCCGGATTCTCGGAATCACAGATTTAATGTTCTGCAGCATCAGCTCCTCCAGAGTGTTCACTTCCAGCTGCAACTGCCAAGGACATCAGAGCCCAGACTCAGATAAGGCAGATGAGGAGAAAAGGAGCAGAAAAGGATTTGTCTGTAAGGGATGACTCATAATTTCTCCTAAACAAAGCAGCCTGAAGATACTGTTAATGTCTCAAACACTGGCAGTACCAGGGATTCTGCTCAAGGAATTGATAAGGCCAACACCTGCTCACCTCTTGTGAGAAAGAGAACGACCAGTTTTAAAGAAACAAAACAGCCCTGGTTTTCCTCCTGTGAAGCACGAGCTGTTTCTCCAACAGACGAGGCTGTGCCCAGTGTTGAGCTTTGCCTCATTATCCGTGAACAGAAATTAAAGTTCACCCCCTGCATGTGCTAATGAAGATTATTGAGATCATGTTAAACATAAATGACTATAGCTCCTGTCTCCCCGCCCAAAGGGCACAGGAGGGTCCTTACAGCTTTCCTGGTTTTGGCGCTGGATCCAGTGGTGTGCACGGCAGAAAGCTCCCTCTCCTCCGCAGGAACCTGCAGCCTTTCCCAAAGCATGGTGATTCTGGAGCGCAGCTCCGCACACATGTCTGCGTTCAGGGACCGCTGGGCTTCCAGCTGCGGGAGGAAGAGCAGAGGGTCAGCACCAGTGCAGCCCGACCCAAGGGACATGAGGAGGCCACGTGCTGCACGGCACCCAGCAAAGACTGCTCGTCTTCCACGATCTCCTTGCAACAGCTCCCGCAAGGAAGTTCTAATGCGCAGCCCCGCTGGAAACCGAGCGGTTGCTCTTTACGTGGCGACGCCGGCTCTTGCCAGGAGCCTCCGACAGCCCACGCAGCCCCGTGAGTCACAGCAACGCTGCCTCAGCGCGCCCAGCATACCTGCTGCAGCAGGCTCTGCAGGGCTGCGATGTTGTCCTCAGACAAACAGAAGGCTTCCTCATCCTTGCACACCACGTCCTGCTCAAAGCTGGTGTCCGGAGTGTGGTCCAGCTCCTCCATGAGGAGGATGATTTGCCGCTTGGTGCTGACAAACCGTTCTTGCCTTTGCTCCTGGAGGTGACAAGAGACATGAGAAACCGGCGAGCACCTCCCGTGCCACCCTCGGGGACACCCTCACCCCCCTCTGCTCACCTTCTCCAGGCTCAGGGCAGCCAAGTGGCGCCTGTAAAGGTCCAGGTCCTCCAGGCTGGGGACGGCATCACTGTCGATGTGGAACGGGGCTGTGCAGAGGATGTCGCACAAATCCCGGTCTCGTTCTTGCAGGGTTTTCAGCTCCTGCTTCCTGTCCCTTTTCTGCTTCAGCAACACTTCCACACGGGCACGCAGATCCTTCTCCATCTGCAGGATGGTGCTTTGCTCCTCTGCCTACAAGAATCCAGCAATCAGCTCTATTCTCCACAGCTCTCGCAGGCCCGAGTTATATATTTAAGGCTCCTTAAGCAGCTATCTGGGATGCAGGCCCTAGTTCTGAAGAAGATGCTCCCCAAGAAGGTGCAAATGCAGCAGCACCACACAAAATGAGATGCTGCTTGTCACCCGCCCCCCTCAAACATCTGCCTGTGCCCAACCCGCACGGAGCCACTAAGTCTTTGGCTCCACCAAGCCTCAGGAGAGGTGGTTTTCAACAGGCATTTGGCTTGTGAGCTCCAGCCTCACCGAGACAGCCGGGCAGGGACCAGGCAGCAGAATCCTGTTGCCAGCAGGATCCTGGGAGTGAGAAGGGACACTTTACCTCAAAGAGGTCCAGACGGAGCTCCCTTTGGAGGGTTTCGAGCTCCTTCCGACAGGCCGTGATGCTGGTCAACAGGTACTCCTTCAGGTTCTCCTCCTCGGAGATCATCATGTCCAGCAGACTCTGCGGCACAGGGGCGGTTAGAGGCAGCCCCTGGGGAGATGGAGCCAGGGGGACCCCTGGGTGCTGCCGGGGGGCAGACCGGGCTGACCCCACGCTCACAGCCTGGCCCAGGGACCCCGAGGGAGCGCTTCTGGGCGAGCTACAGCCCCCGGGCCACCCGCCCCCCCTCACCTTGATGTGCTCCTTGACGGCCTGGGTGCGCTCCAGCTGGAGCTCCTCGGGCATGCCGATCTCCTCCCAGATGTCCCGTAGCGCCGCCACGGCTCGGTTCAGGCACGACACGGTCTCGGCCACCAACATTTCACTGAAGGCACCGGGGCCCGCCGGCATCAGCGGCCGCCGGACGGGGCCGGGGACACGGGACGCTACCGCCAACCACTCCCCGGCCCGGCTCCCCCCCGCCCTCCCGTCCCGGTCCCTCCCCCTCTCCGGTCCCCCACCGCCCTCCCGTCCCGGTCCCTCCCCTTCTCCGGTCCCCCGCCGCCCTCCCGTCTCCCGTCCCGGACCCTCCCCTTCTCCGGTCCCCCGCCGCTCTCCCGTCTCCCGTCCCGGACCCTCCCCTTCTCCGGTCTCCGGTCCCCCGCCGCGCTCCCGTCTCCCGTCCCGGTCCCTCCCCTTCTCCGGTCCCCCGCCGCCCTCCCCTCTCCCGTCCCGGTCCCTCCCCTTGTCCGGGTCCCCGTCTCCCGCCCCGGTCGACATCGGTCCCGGTCCGCACCTCTTCGTCACGGCCACAGCCATGGCTCCCGCTCCGCGCCCGCCGCGCGCTCCGCCGACTCAAAAGGCGCTGCCGGGCGCGCTGATTGGCTGCCGCCCGCATCACCGCGAGCCCCGCCCACAACCGCCCCTGGGGCCGCACCCGCTCCGTTAAGCTTTCTCCGCCCCGCCCCAAGCCGGCCGCCAGCCAATGGCAGCGAGAAGCCTTCGGGGATTCTAACCAATCACGAGCGAGACCGACACGGCTGGGAAGGGTACGCGTAACGGCGCTCTGCGCGCGCCCGGTGTTTGACAACAACCACGTGACCCGGGCGGTGCCGCGGCGCCACTGCGCATGCGCCGGGCGGCAGGGAGCTGCGTGTATGTGTTTGGGGGTCCCGGTCCCGGTCCCGGTCCGCCGCCCCCGGCCCAGGCCCCGGTGCCGCCCCCGCGCCAGGCCGAGCCGAGCCGAGCCGGGTGGGTGCCAGCAGAGATGTTTATTGGCTCGGTGTTTGTCCCAGCCTCACGCCTTGGCCTCGATCATGGCTTCCATCATGCGGGCGCTGTTGGTGATGGCCGTGGTCAGGAAGATGAACTTGCACCCTAGGCGGGGGAGAGGCGATGCCAGCGCCGTGGGGCAGCGCCGGCGCTCCCGGCCCGGGGCAGGGCTGCTCCCGGGATGGCGGCACCCCCTTCCCAGGGGTCGGCCACCGCCGGCACCGAGCGCGGCCATGGAGCCCCCCGGCTCCTGCCCCCCCGGCGGCTCCTACCTCGCTCCTTCCCCAGGAACCGCAGAGCCGCCATCTCGGAGAAGGTGCAGCCCCCCAGGAAGACGGCGAGGACGACGCGCTGGGACTCCCAGGCGGGGTTGTCCTCCACGGCGCTGTCTGGAGGGGGCAGAGCCGTGTCGAACCCCCCCCATCCCGAGGCCCCCCCCGCCCCCCGCCCAGCCCCTGGCCCTACCTGAGACCGAAAACTCGTTGCCGTTGAGCAGCCGCACCACCTCCTCCAGGCCCAGCCAGCCCCGGCGCTCCAGCACCTGAGGGACGGGGCAGGGGCTCGGGCTCGGGCCTGGCAGGAGCCCCAGCCCCGGGTGAGGGACCCCGCCAGACACCCTGGAGGGGCACAGGGGGACACGCGGGGTGGAGGGACACCGATGGGTGGCCTCACCTGCTCGATGATCTTGCAGCTCAGGGGGACGTAGGCCCCGCTGAACACGTAAGCCATGTCCCGAGGCATTTTCAGGTCGTACTCTCCGTCCACTCGGGGGATCTGCAGAGACGAGCGAGACGCCGGGTACGGGACCAGCCTGCGCAGGGCTTCACCGGCCCCCCCGGAGCTGCAGGCGGAGCGGGAGGGAAACTCAGACTAAGCCTCTGTCCCCACCCCCTGCCCTGCCACCCCCTGCCCAAATGGGCAGCCCAGGCGGGCATCGGAGGGACAGGGACAGACATGTCACCTCTCTCCTGGACAGAGGCCAAAGAGCAGCCCCCCCAGCACCAGCCCTGGAGCGGGGCTGCAGCGCTCACAGGGGGCAAGGCAAGCCCTGGCCCCCACCCAGCGTCAGGGCAGACCGGGAAGCCCACAGTGACCCCCCCCCCCCCCGTCCATGGGAGAAGCCCCTCTGCCGCCTGGAGCAGCAGCAGCAGCTCTGTCCCCGTGCAGTGCGTGTCCCTGGAGGGCAAGGAACAGGCACAGACTGACCAGGGCTCTTCTGGCACCAGCAGGCACCAGCCAGCAGCCCCACCAGGACATACCAACCCCAGCTTCTTGCTTATGGCTCGAAAATTGCTCTTCCTGGCCAGAGAATTAAACGCATCCGTGATCTTTCCTGGAAAACAAGACAAGGAGAAAGAGCTGGGAGCCTCTGGACTGGAGGATGCACAGAGCTGGTCTCTAGAAGAGAACTGGCGGCGGTGCCTGCCGGCCCCGCTGCCCCTGTTTGCACCCGCAGAGCCCACCTTCCCCAGGAGCTTCCAGCCAGCCCTGAAGCAGCAGCTCCTGGGGGGACAGGTCTCTGCCCCAGGGCTCCCCGGGAACTCGGGTGGCAGAGGGCCCTCACCTGCGGCACGGTCCGTCACCAGCTTGCTGACTTTGCTCTCCACAGCAGTCAGGGTCTCTCCAGCCGACTGCTCGGTCAGCAGCCCCACGCGCTTGAGGTTGTGGAAGGTCAGCAAGTGCTCGGGCCCGTAGCTCTGGGGAAGGGGGCAGCCCGATCAGCCCCGAGCCCCAGCTCGAGCATGGGGAGGCTGCTTACAACAGCCCCACAGGCAAAGGGCCGAGCTCGGGGCTGGTGTGGAGCCCGTGGAGGCAGCGGCTGCCCTGCAGGGACAGCCTGGGCATCCCTGGGGAGTGCTGCTGCTGGTGGCAAGGAGCTGGCAGGGAGGGGAAGCCCTGTCCCATGCAACACGTGCTCTGCCCCGAGCTCCCAGACACTCGCCTGCAGGTACTGGGTTTTCAGGGAGCGGTAGTCCTTGGGGATGAGACCTGTGGGGAGCAGCAGGGTGAGCTCTGCCCCGAGGCTGGAAGGCCCCGGTGCCCCCCATCCCTGCCCAGCGCAGGCAGACTCCTCACCGTTCTCCGTGATGGACAGGAGGCACATCAGGCGCAGGCTCTCGGTGGGGGACACCTGGGTGGGGGTGGGCAGTGAGCACCTGCAGCCCCCGCAGCGGGACAGGGAGGGCCCAAGCAGCCCGTGTCCCCTGCCTAGGGGGGTCTCACCTGCCGGTCAATGTGCTCCTCTATGAAGCTGGTGCTCTCACGGATGTCGAAGCCCTCCAGCAGAGCTGCAGAGGCGGAAGAGGTAGTGTTACTTCACCCACCCCCAGGGCTCTCAGCGAGCTGGGGTCCGGGCTCAGCCTCCCTCCCTGAGCCCCAGGGATCAGGGCAGCCTTGCCATGCTGGGCCCCCCACCCCACCACGCACCATCCCGCTCAGGATGACACTTGATCCTATGTAGGACCCCAAGACCCACCCCAATTCAAACTGTCTGGAAGGACTGTGGTCACGCAGGGGGCACCCAGGCCTGGGACAAGTGAAAGGAGGGTGTAGCCAGGGGGGGTCGGCCTCGTCTCCCAAGGAATAGGCGATGGGACAAGAGGAAACAGCCTCAAGTTGTGCCAGGGGAGGTTTAGGATGGGTATTAGGAAAAATTTCTTCACTGAAAGGGTTGTCAAGCCTTGAAAGAGGCCGCCCTGGGGAATGGTGGAGTCGCCATCCCTGGAGGGATTTAAGACCTGTAGAAATAGTGCCCAGCAATGTTTTTTGTCAGTGTGAGGCTGGTGGTTGGACTAGATGATCTGAAAGGTCCATTCCAACCCAGACAACTCTAGGATTCTGTAAGTGAGGCCATGAGTAAGGGACGACTCGTAATTTCTCCTGAACAAAGCAGCCTGAAAAGACTTTAAATGCAAGGCCTTGAGCAGGCCTTTTGCTCAAGGAACCGATAAAGCTGACACCTCCCTGTCTCTTCTGAGAAAAGAAGCTGGCACCTGAACAACCAGCTTTAAAGAAACACAACAGCCCCTTTTTGCCTCCTGTGAAGCACGAGCTGTTTCTCCAAAAGACGCTGTGCCCAGTGTTGAGCTTTGCCTCATTATCTGTGAAATGCAAATTAAAGTTCACACCCCTGCGTATGCTAATGAAGATCATCGAGCACATGCTAAACATGTATGGCTACAGCTCTCATAGCCACAGATTTGTCAATCTGAGTACCCCCCCTCTTTTCTGAGTGGGAAGTGACACCGTGGGTCGGAGTAGAGGGCAGGGGAGTGAGGACTGGGACGGGGAACAGCACTCACAATGTTCAGCCTTGATCATCTCCTGGAAGTCCTGCTTGGTTTTCTTTTTCATGATGGACTCACAGGCACCAATATCTGCATAACCAAGAGAGACAGCCGCTTTGGAGGAGTAACAGGCTCTGCATATCGCTTGTGCCCCCCAGCTGGGGACCAGCAGGGCCCTTCCACCCCCGGTAGCCCAGGCAGCCGCTGCAGTGGCCAAGGGCCTCTCCCTCTCCAGTCCCAGTCCCAGCTCCTACGCAGGCTCAGCAGGCGATGCTCCTGCTTTAGTCCCTTCAGCTCCTGGGAGACAAAGTTCTTCATCTGCTTGATGTCCATGCCCCGGCGCCGCTGCAGAAGGAAGAGCATGTGGGGAGGTGACCCAGCTGTGGAGGGACAGCACCGTGGGGGTCCCGCAGGCCAGGGTGATGCTCACGTCGTACTGTGCCTGCAGGTTACGTGACTTCTGGCTCAGGAAGCCAAACACGCTGGAGAAGTGCTCGTTCCGAATCTGGTTGAAGACCTGCAGAGAGCAGCGCAGCAGGGGGTGCCGGGCCAGCCGCAGCCCCCAGCACCGCAGCACCCGGAGCTGGCGCTTGCCCACAGCCCCAACAGCAGCGAGAGAGGGTGGTTTCCCCACCGGGGAGGCCAGTGCCCCCAAACCCCGACCAGCCGGCACAAGGGACTCTGCTGGTTACAGGAGCCGAGCTGCACCTGCAGACCATGTCTCTCCCGTCTCTTTGTCCTGACCCATCCCAACCCGTGCCCCCAGACCCCGCAGCACCCGGACGGTCCCTGCTCGGGCTTACAGGAGGAAAAGCCCCACTCAGCCCCTCCTGATGTCACCTGGGCACGGAGCACAGGGGGACCTGCTTCCCCCAAAGCACCTGGGCAGGACTCACTTTGTCCTGGGCGTTCAGCAGCACCTTAATGCTCTTGTCAGAAGAGGTGACATCTGGCCCAAAATCCACACTCCCTGCAAGGAAGGACAGAGAGCTGCTTTGCTCCAGCACTAGTGACATCCTGGCAAAAGGCAGTGGAGAGAGGCGATGCCTGCCCAGCCGCTCGGTCAGACCAGCCTCCAGGGGCACCCCACACCGGGACTGTCCCCGTGGGGAACAGCTTTGGCTGCAGCCCTGGGTCTGACGATGCCAGGCACAAACCCCGGGGACTCGGAGCCCTGCGCCGCCCCGTCGCCTCCCCTGGCGACCTACCGCACTTGATGCGGAAGGTGTCGTCCACCAGCCCCTCGTACACCACCTGGGAGCACAGCGCCGTCACGTAGTCAGTGTCTGCAACGAGAGCCGGTGCCTGGGCTGCCCTCCTGCCCCTCGTCCTCACCGCCTGACCCCGGCCCCTGCAGCCACCCCACACCTCCCACCGCTACCACAGGCTCTCCCTGACCCTTCGCCAGGAGATCCTTCTCCTAGCAAGGTGATGGCCCAAACTGGGCCAGCTCTCGCCTGCTGCCCACCTCACTCCAGCCTACCTCTGTCCATGAGGAAGATGTTCCCAATCTCAGGCTTCCTGCCCTGGCTGTCGCCCTCGCTCTCTTCCTCCAGGTCCCGCCACAGCTCGTAGCTCATCTGTGACGGGCAGAGTGTGCCAGGGCCCGGGGGAACAGCACCAGGGCCTGCAGCCTGCCCTGGCACCAGCCCCTGGGTGCCCACCACCCCCCAGCCAGGGCATGGGAAAAAGCCACCCACGGGCACAACCGGCATCAGCAGGCCTGGGGCTCACCGACCGAGGCTGGGCACAAACATGTCCCCCTCCAGGGCACAGGGTGGCCTGCAACACCCCAATGAGCAGCAGATGCTGTGGCGGATCCCCCTGCCCAACCTCAGCACAGGCAGGATGGCAGCGCCCCCCGCAACCTGCCGAGCCCCCCTGAGCTGCCTGGAGAGAGGCAGCAGCGCGGGGCCACCTCTACAGCAACGTCGTGCCACGTGGCTGAGGGTGTTTGACTCCCTGTGAGCTGTACCCCTTTCGGGGACCAGAGAGGCTTCCCCAGGCACCGTCCGACCCCAGCACCATGGCCCATACCTTGGCACACCTGCCAATCCCATAGACCTTGCCGAAGGGTCCGTACAGGGAGTTCAGTAACTGCAGGGCTCGAGCGATG
Source organism: Numenius arquata (assembly GCF_964106895.1). Classification (NCBI taxonomy): domain Eukaryota; kingdom Metazoa; phylum Chordata; class Aves; order Charadriiformes; family Scolopacidae; genus Numenius; species Numenius arquata. The sequence goes on from NC_133586.1 coordinate 384,322, forward strand.
GAGTTGATCCAGCGGTGATCTCCCTCCTGCAGGGACCACAAGAGGTCAGGGAGCGGGTCAGGGTCTGGGCGGGCTGGCTGGGAAACGACCGCCACGTCAGGGGACCCAGGAGATGGAGAGGGGATGGAGCAGGCCCTGGGCTCGGCGCTTCCAGGAGGACACGCACAGGAACGTGCCGGGGTGCCCCGAAGCTGCTCGGGAGGGAACAGAGGGGCCAGCACAGGGGGGCTGCGTGTGGAGGAGGGGAAGCATCACACCCTGTCAGAGCAGCCACCTCAGGCAAAAGCCACCCCAGGACAGCGAGGGCTGAGGGGACAGAGCAGGATGTCACTCATCAGCTCTCTGAACAAAGCTCTTGGTGCCACCCTGCAGGGCAGCGTCCCGGCACCATCGTCCCACTGACCAAGAAGTAGTCGCGGAAGAACTCGGGCAGCTCCATGCTGATGATGTCTTCATCCAACGGGAGCAGGTAGAAGGACCATTCGTCACAGGTGACATCTGAGTTTGGGACAGGGAAAAGCGACAGTTACCCAGCTCTCAGCAGAAACAGCCCCAAGAATCACGGCAGCCCCGCAAACAGGGGTGTGGGGAGCAGAGAGATAGGGGATTCCACAGGGAATGGTGGCAGGAGGGTCTCTCCTCCCAGAAGACAGGAGAGCGGTGCCGATGCTGCGGGCAGCCAGGCTGGAGGGAACCTGCGCTTCCTGCCCACGCTCCTGTCCCTGCCAGCACAGGGATCCCATACTGGGATTCAACTGAGCTTCTGCAGCATCGGAGCTACCGCGAGCCAGACGTCAGGGAGGGGAAGGGGCAGGCACCACAGCCCCACTCACCACCAAAGACTCCCTCTTCCTCCAGCACCATCTCGCAGGCATAAAACTGGAAGAGGAGGAGAGACCCTCAGGGCCCGGCCGGGCTCTGAGTGGGCAGGGAAAGCTATGGCGGTGGGGGGACCAGCTCATTCCCAGGCATCACAATGTTTGGTTTTAATTAAACGCTTCTGGGTTAGAAACGAAGAACTTCTGGTGTCCATAGAAGGGGTGGAAGGCACCAAGGCTGGGCAGACGCAGAGCAACGGGGTAACGGGCAGCAGAGCACGGTCAGACTGACCTTTTGGGGGCTGAAGATAATCTTGTACTTCCTGCTCCTCCCCGACATCTTGTCAGCGTTGACAATGTCTGTGGACAAAAACCACGTAGACCCTGCCCAACCCCTGAACTGGCGCAACTCCTCTTGTCTGATGGGGGTCCCACATCACATGGGACCCAAAACAGCTCTGGCAGAGAGAAAAACCCCGGGGGCAGGGCCCGCCTGCCAAGGCTGTGGCCTCCCCAGGAGCCCTTCTCAAGCCCACTCAGCCCTGAGCACCGACCCTCAGCCCAGGCAGCGCTGGAGGCTCCCCCAGAGGCAGCTGCACCTCGAGCCTCAGCACGGGGCTGAGGCATCACCCCCCAACAGCGGGTGACAGAGAGCTGCCCCGCGGCCGCCCCACTCACCAGCGATGTACCGCATCGTCCTGATCCGCGGCCGGACGAGGAAGCAGAACCTGTGGTCACAGAGGGGAGCGAGTGGCCCTTGTGCCCGGCCCTTCCCCAGCCCCGTTCCCTCGGCAGCTCTGCCCCAGGACCCGTCCGGTCCAGCCGAGCGAAATCCAGAGCTGGCAGCGGGAAAAGGCTCCTGCCTGCCCCCCTGCCTGCCCCGCCAACCCCTTTGGCCCGGCCACAGGCCAGGCGGGCAGCCCGGGTGCCGCGGGGGCGGGGGACTCACTGGTCGCTGCTGCTGAGGGCCGGCCGGCTCTCCACCTTGTACAGCTTGTCCACCTCGTGCTGCTGCGGGGAGAGGCCGGGGCGTGGGTGGGCAGCGCGGGCAGCACCGGCAGCGGGCGGCCGCCCGCCCCCGCCCCCGCGGTACCTTCAGGATGGAGACGTTGGCGATGCGGTCCAGGGGGCTCATCAGGTCGGCCTCGATGAACAGGTCCTTCTTCCCGGGCAGCTGAGGGCAGGCGGGGCGTGGGGCCAGCGCCCCACCGGCTGCCCCTCGGGGCCGAGCCCCCTCCCCTGCCGGTACCGGGCTCCCCCGCCCCTCCCGCCCCCGCTGCGAGACCCCTCCGGGCCCGGCCTCCCGCCGCCCCCCCCGGGCCGCCCCCGGACCTGCTCCAGCAGGTAGATGAGCTGGTCCCGCGCCAGCCGCTTCAGGATACCGAAGTCGGGCGCCTCGGGCGCATCGCGGCGGCCGGCGAAGGCCATGGCGAGGAGAGACCCCGGAACGCCCGGGCGCGGCCGCGGCCCCGGCGGAACCCCGCGCCGGAAGTGCCCTGCGCCATGGCAACGCGGGGAGGCGGGACGCCGCTCAGCTCTGCGCACGTTTATTGGCCACCGCGCCGCACGCCCGCCCCTCCCGCTCCCCGGCGGCGCCGGTCACGGTGCCGGTGCCGGGTCCAGGCCGCGCTCCTCGAACAGCCGCCGCAGCGCCGCCTCCAGCGGGGGGCTCGTCCCGCGCAGCCCCGCCACCACCTGCGCCGCCCACCGGAAGTACTCCTGCACGCGCTGCGACGTCCACCCTGCGGGGACGGGCCTGCGTCACGTCCGGCCGTGGCCGAGCGGCGGCGGGGGGGGGGGGGGCGGGGAGCGGCGGAAGACAGGCGGGAGGCTCTGCCGCACCGACCCGACCCGGCCGCGCTCGGGCAGCCCGGGGCCGGGAACAGGCCGTCTCCGGGCACTGCGGCCCCGACGGTGCCCTCCCTCCCCGCCCCCCCTCCCCCGACTGGAAGCCGCTCCTCGAGCCCCGGCCGGGACCGGGGCCCCGCTCCTCCGGCACGGGCGGCCCCTCCCGACACAGTGGTTCCCGCCTCCCGCCCCGGGCCGGGACCGAGGGCTCGTCCGCCCCGCGGCGTCGCGGAGGGGGCAGGGAGCGGCCCCGGGCAGCCCCGCCGTGCCGGGGGGAGGGTGCCGGGGGGAGGGTGCCGGGGGGGTGTCAGCCCCCGGTGGCGGGGGCAGGGCGGTACCTGTCGGGGTGCAGCGGTTGAGGTCCCGCAGGTTGTGCAGCTTGTCCGCCAGCTTCACCAGCTTGGCCCGCGGGCTGCTGCCGCCGGCGCGCTCGATCTGCAGCCGCTTTCGCTCCATCTTGGGCAGCGTCTTGTCGTCCGTCACCTCCTCCACCACCCGCCGCACCTCGGCCCCGAACCGCTCCTCCAGCTCCGAGAAGGTGGTGTCCGTGTCCTCCACCGTGTCGTGCAGGAGGGCGGCCTGGCACCAGGAGGGGACAGTGGGGGGGTCCGGGGCCGGGCCTTGCCGCGGCGAGGGGGCGGCGGGGGGGGGGGGGGCACGTGCCCTCCGTTACCTGCAGCACCACCGTGTCGGTCACGCCGGCCTCCTGGGCCAGAATCCTGGCTACCCCTGCGGCGCAGAGCAGAGAGTGGGGAGGGGGCACCGTCCCGGGGAAGGGCAACAGCGTGGGGGGAGCCCACAGCCGAACATGGGGCTGGGGCAGGGGAGGGAAGGGGGTCTGGGCGGGGGGGGGTCTGCCTCTCGGGGGTGGGCAGTGCCCGGGGGGCTCACAGCCCGGTCGGGCGGCAGGGACGGGGCTCGGGAGAGGGGACCCGGCTCTCTCCAGGGGCCGGAGCGGAGGGCTCCGGGGCAGAAGGGGGCTCCCGGAGGCGGGCAGCGCTCTGGCGCAGGGGGGGTCCAGGGGAATCCCGGGGGCAGGCAGCGCCCCGGGGCTGGAAGGGGCTCCCGGAATCCGGCGGCGCTCCGGGTCAGAGGAAGGGTCCCCGGGGGCACACGGTGTCCCGGCAGCGGGAGGCGGGTGCCGGGGCTCTCCCGAAGGCGGCCGGGGGTACGGGTGCCGGAGGGGCTCCGCACCGATGGGGTGGTTGATGAAGGGGGTGCCCTCGGGGTCCTTCCGCCGCTGCCCTTTGTGTTTCTCGGCCGCGAAAGCCACCGCCTCCAGCAGCGCCGCCGCCTCCGAGCCCATGGCCGCCGGCGGAAGCAGCGCGGCGGAGGCGGGTCCCGTCCAGCCGTTTATTGCGCGCCGGGCCCCGGCCCGCCCCAGCCCCGCGGCAGCCGGTACAGCAGCGTGCCGTCGGGGGCGCGCACCTCGCAGCCAGCACCCGGTGTCGGTGCGGCGCTCAGCGCTCTCTCGTCCTGCCGCTGGCGGCGGCGCGGCGGGGGGCAGCCCCGGCTCCGCAGCACCCGCCGCACCACGTCGGTGCTGACTCCGAAGCCCTGGGCCAGGCGCTCCGGCGGCCACTCCTCGGGCAGCTCCTGCCGCAGGAACCTGCGGGGCACGGTCACGGTCACCGGGGCTCGGCCCTTCCCCGGTCCGCCCCCCCCCGCCCAGCCCCGCCGCTCACCGCATCTGCTCCATCGCCTGCCAGGTCAGGGTCCGCTCGGGGGCGCCGCGCCCCCCGCCCAGCTCCCGCCGCAGCCGCTGCAGCCGCACCGCCGTCCGCCGCCGCCGCGCCCTGCGGGGAGAGACGTGAGCGCCCCGGCCCCGCTCCCGGCCCCGGCCCCGGCCCCGCCGCCCCGCACCTCTCGGCCTCCTCCAGCTCCGGGTCCGGCGGCTCCGGGTCCCCGGGCCACGCCGCCGCCGCCCGCCGCGGGGTCCCGGCCAGGAGCGCGGCCGCTCGCAGCCCGCGCCGCAGCAGCGCCGCCATGGCCGGCAACCGGGACACGGGAACCGGGCGGGGCCGGCGGCGGGGCGGCCCCGGCGGGGGGCGGAGGGGATGTCGCGGGGCCCCGGTGGGGTCTCGGCCCCGATGGGCGGGAGGGACCGCGGCGGGAGAGGAAGGCGCAACCTCCCGGGGTCCCAGTCGGCGCCGGGGGCTGCGGGCGCCAGCGGAGGTGAAGCTGCCCGGGGTGGGATCGTGCGGGGGCCCGGACTCCGGTCGGGGGGTGCAGACCCTCCCTGCCCAGCAGCCGCGGTTGTTCAGTGAGCACGCACCGGAGGAAGGCCGAGCGTGGGTGTCCCCTCTGTCACCTTACCTGTGCTCTTCAGGCTGTGGTGGGGGACGCTGGCACAGTGCGGGACACCCGTGTGCTGCACGTGGGCGGCGGAGGCCACGGGGCGCGCCTGGATGGTGACAGGGATGAAGATGCCATCGCCTGTGCCTCTCCCCACGCTGGCTGGGGACACTGGGTGACCGCTGCCTGTCCAGGACAGCCTGCCAGCTTCACCTGGAAGAGCACAGGCAGACATGGGGGGCAGGCAGACACCCGCAGCTCTGTGGGTCACTGCTGCCCTCCGTGATGGTGTTTCTGCCCTGTGATGCCCTGGCAGACCCCCCCGCCCGCCCCAGCTCCCCCCGGCTCCTGAGGCTGCAAAGGGCTGGAGCCGATGTCAGGCAGGGTGAAGGTGTGGGTGGTGGGACCGTGGTGCAGCTCCGTGGGCAGGTGGGGCCGTGGGAAATCAGGAGCATCCTGGTGGGAGCAAGGCCTGAGAAGGGGCTGGGGGACACACTGCATCACCAAGTGTCTCCTCGGCATTTCCCACAGCTAACGCTCCCCTTTGGCTCTCCCCTCTGCTGCTCTTCTGACCCTACTCTCAAGTACTTTGGGGCTTCTCATGCTCCCCCAGCCCAGCCCATCAACCCTCGGTCCTGGGAAATCACCCACTTTCTTCCTTGCCCCTGCCAATGGGATACTATCGGCCTCAGGCAGCGACTTCCAGCAGTCAACGGTCCCCCGAGTCCCCTCCACAAGGTCTGAGCACCCCAGGGACTCAGAGCTCCATCCAGCCCCCCCTCTCCTCCCACCCCGCAGGCCCAGGAAGATCCACAGCTCTGGCTCACTGACTTGAGCCTCCATGACGCGGACACTCAGAGCCAAAGGAAGGGAACGTGTACTCACAGCCTTCAGCCTTGTTCCCGGCGCCGGGGAGCCGCTGGCCTCTCACCTGCAGCCCCTTAGGTTGGGTGCAGGGCTGGGGAACCGCCACCGTCCCCGCTGCCTGGCTGCGCAGCCAGCCCGTGTCCTGCGCCCAGGGGCCCTGCTGTGCCGTGGGCTGCTTACGGTGAGGGATGCTCTGGCCTCGAACCAAGAGGTTGCCCGCGGCGGTGGGGTCTGAGCCCAGGCTGGCCAGCAGCTCAGCAGCGGCTCTGGGCTTGTGCACGAAGGGCTGTCCCGAAGGCTGGGCTGCACCTCCCAGCAGAGAGAGGGGGATGAGCGTCATTAAGCGGTGGGTGTCCTGGGCCCTGAGCACATCCCAGAGGAACTGCGGCTGGAAGGAAAGAAAGCAGCTACGGCTTAGCTCTGGAGACGGGCAAGAGACAGGAAGGAAAAGTCTTCTCTAGTTCTCTACAGGTGCTCGCTAAAGTGTGGCCCTGTGCTTTCTCCCCAGGCACGCCACGCTCGCCATCCCAGATTCAAATCCTCTGTGGGGTCATGGCAGCTGCCTGCACCAGCGCTGAGACTCCCGTCCTCTGCCTGTAACACTAGGCTGAGCTGGAGCGGGGTTTGTGGAAAAAAAATGCCAGAGTGAGCTGGGAAGACTCAGTGATGAAGGATCTGACCCACCCCCTGATAACCCTTTGCTGCTGAAAAAATTATCCAGATTTTAGGCACAATTTGGGTTTCAGGTTCTGTTCTGCTGTTTGTGGTAGAGGAAAAGGCAGCTACCGTCAGTTCTTACAGATCAAATCCCTTCTTCGACTTCTTTTGTTAAATTAAATGGCTAGGAGTAGGAGGCCTTTCTGGAAGCAGACGGTGTCACTGGAAGTGGCTGTGGACCTTGCAAGGTTTTTCATTAATTGCAGGTCCAGAACTAGCCCTTTCCCGACACAGCAGGTGACAGCCACCGACTGTGCTCCAGAACAGCTCCTGTAGCCTAATGGAGCCCACAGGCAACAGACTGCGGGCTTCCTCCTCCTCTGGTTTTAGACCTGGTTTGGGAATCGGTGTGGTAGCCAAGACTCGGTTCTAAACAACCACGTGGATCTCCTGGCACAATCCTCTGCGAAGCCCAGCTTCCTTCAGCTGTGTGCCCTGGGACGGCCTGGGAGGTGGCAGCAGCAGCGCTGACACCGTGCTCCTGCAGAGTGAGGGTGATTCTGAAGAGGGAGCCCCAGACCGAGGGCTGAGCCCTGCAGGGTTTTAGGCAGATGCACTAACTCATCACCTTCCCCGAGTGGGGAATGGTCTGATGTAGAAGGCAGGATGACTACGGAGAGGCACTGTTCACAGTGCAGAATTCACTTAAAGGCTTTTTTTTTTTTTTTTTCCCCCCCGACATCCCTACACTTCCCCTCAGTCCCCTTTGCTGTGCGCTTCTTTACCACGGAGCGCAGCAGTGCTCCCAGCCTGCCCGGGAATTCATTCCTCCAGCCAGGAGAATCATAGAATCATTCAGGTTGGAAAAGACCCTTGGGATCATCGAGTCCAACCATCAATCCCACTGTACAAAGTTCTCCCCTACACCATATCCCCCAACACCACATCTAAATGACTCTTAAACATATTCAGGGATGGTGACTCAACCACCTCCCTGGGCAGCCTATTCCAGTATCTGACCACTCTTTCGGTGAAGAATTGTTTCCTAATGTCCAGTCTAAACCTACCCTGTTGCACCTTGGAGCCGTTCCCTCTCATTCTGTCGCTAATTACCTGTGAGAAGAGACCAGCACCAACCTCTCTACAGTGTCCTTTCAAGTAGTTGTGATGAGGTCTCCCCTCAGTCTCCTCTTCCTCATACTAAACAGTCCCAGCTCCTTCAACTGCTCCTCATAGGATTTGTTTTCCAGGCCCTTCACCAGCTTTGTTGCCCTCCTCTGCACCCGCTCCAGCACCTCGACATCTCTCTTGGATTGAGGTGCCCAAAACTGGACACAATACTCCAGGTGTGGCCTCACCAGTGCCGAGTACAGGGGCACAATCACCTCCCTACTCCTGCTGATCACACTATTTCTAATACAAGCCAGGATGCCGTTGGCTTTCGTGGCCACCTGGGCACACTGCCGGCTCATATTCAGCCGCTTGTCAATTAGAACCCCCGGGTCCTTTTCTTCCAGGCAGCTCCAGCCACACTTCCCCAAGCCTGTACTGATGCATGGGGTTGTTGTGGCTCAAGTGCAGGACCTGGCACTTGGCCTTGTTGAAGCTCATACCGTTAACGTTGGCCCATCGATCCAATCTATCCAAGTCTCTCTGTAGAGCCTCCCTGTCCTCACGCAGATCAACACTCCCGCTTAACTTGGTGTCATCTGCGAACTTACATATGATACACTCTGTGTCCTTATCAAGATCATCAATAAAGATGTTAAACAGGAATGGTCCCAACACTGAGCCCTGAGGAACACCACTTGTGACCGGCTGCCAGCTGGATGTAACTCCATTGACCACCACTCTTTGGGACCGTCCATCCAGCCAGTGCTTGATCCAGCAGAATCCCACTGAGCAACCCCTCACATTAAGCTGTGTGCTGGGGACAGCAGCCCCCAAAAGGCAACGTCATGGTCTGTTCTTTGGAACAGTGGGGAGAGGGGTCTTTGGAGAAGGGTGCTGGGGGGCTCTGTGCCAGTCGGCACACCCTGAAATGGACAACGTCAGTAGCTGCATGAAAACCCAGAGCCCCAGGCGCTACGATGGATCTCATTTAACTGAGCCACACCAGAGATGCTCAATGCCCGAGATTCATTTCTCACAATCCTCCCGCAACCGGCTGTCTGCTGGGTCGGCCTGGCCAGGCGGATCCGAGCGCTCTTCAGTTACCTGGCTGCTGGAGAGAACAGCGTAGGGTCCCTGGGGGTCAGCTGGTCTGTTGGCGGCGTGGAGCAGCTGGGAGAGCTGGTCTATGATGCCCAGGCCCCGGATAAGGTTCTCACGCTGCAGAAGAGCATCTACTCTTTTCTTCTCCTCGTTTTCCACGATATCCTGGGGTTGCATAGAGTCATACTGCATGCGCTGCATCTTAGGAAAGACAGACCTGAGTTACAGCACAGTCACAGCCCTGGTAACGCACAAGAGAGACGAGGCCTCCGTGTCCTGAAGAGAATTACAGACTTGGGAGTGGAGTGGGACGAAGATCCCAGTGGGAGCCACATCAGGGAAGGGTCAACACTGGTCCTTGCGAGAACCTCCCAGCACAAGCTGTCAGCTCTCTGGGCTCCATGAAGGGGAGTCCAGCCTCGTAGTTGTGTTCCCTGGGGGACACCTACAGCCCAGCACTGTTCCCAGAGCCACGTTACGGCCTTTGAGGGCCCCATGGACAACCACTGATGGGAGCAAGGTACCTTTCTATCCCACATCCTGGTGCTTCTATAGGTGAGGCGGGTTGTAGGAGCTGTGCCTTTATTACAGATCTGGGATTTCTCCCCAGCTGACTCTCCAGGCAGGTCTTCTTTCCTCTCCGTTTTCTGCTTCCTGGTAATAGCTTTCACCTTTTCTTTTTTCAGGCGAATTTCCTCCAGCTGATGCCTGCCATGGAACAACAGTCTTGGTCACTCGTTCAGTAAGAGGCATAATAACAAAAGGCTATTACAAAGCCTTCAATTCCAGGACATTTTATTGCAGTCAGAAGTTCTGTAGTGAAGAGACCATAATAAAAGTGTGCCAAGATGGGCCAGGAGTGCTTTTAAAACAGACTCTCACTGCGATAAGAAATGCCCTTGAATTAGGCTGTGCCTGCCAGAAGGGTGGAGGGCACCTGCACCATGGTGCCTCTGGAGCCCAAAAGTCAATGGAATATTGCATTTTTAAAGGTACCTGCAAAAGGAATTTGCTTTGCTGTGGTGCCGTAGCACATGCAGCCGCCCCCCCCTCCAGCTCCCACCAGCTCACGTACATCCCTCAAGCAGCAGAGTCCTCCCCAGGGAGGGATGAGAAGCGAGCGGACTCTGTGCCACCCCTGCGAGGAGCCGGCTTCCCGCAGGAGCAGCCTACCTGGCACACTCCTCCCGTGCCTTCGATGACACCGTTTCATGGAAGAGGGAGCCGCTCTGCTTGAAAAATGGCTCATACTTCTCTGTTCCACACGCCGGGTAGATGCGCTGGTAACCGCCCAGGTGGGAGTCCTCGTACTTCTGCGCCTGGGACAGCCAGGCAGCCTGGCTACTCTCCAAGCCCTCGCGTCTGCAAACGGGGGGAAAGCATGGGGAGCTGCCCTAGGAGGCTCCAGGGGCTGTCCTGGCTGAGGGACAAGGGCCTCGCTGGCACTCCCCCCCATCTTTCCCCGTTTGGGAGCCTGTTTAATGTGGATGCACTGCAGGGGACCAAAGCAACCCATGCTTCTCCATCCTCCACCTGTGCTGGTGAAGTGTTCACAGATCTCTTCCCTACTGCCCAGGCTCACACCCTGTCCTTTTCACCCAACTAACCTAGTTACCAGAGAAGTTCAGTTAAGATGTGCCTATTCCAGGAGTATCTGCCACCCTGCCTGCTGCCAGGAGCTCTCCTCGCTCAGGGGAGCTGGGAGCAGCCGAGGCTGAGGGACATGCAGAGCTCAGAGCTGACACGCTCCGCATCTCCAGCCCGGAGTCATCTCAGGTCACTAATTGAAACGGGAGCTGGAGGGAGCTCCTGTCTCGCCCTGTGTGGCAGGAAAACCCGGGCAGCTGGCTCATCACAGCCTCGAGAGGCCATGTGGATTAATTAATCATGAAAGGACATGCAGACAGAGAATGGGGGGAAAACTCAATCCTGGGAAAGGAACCCTGATGTGACAAGGAGGCGCAGCCCGATGGGGATGACTCCGTACAGGGTCCAGAGGACCAGGCACCTCAGATCTCCAGTGCCCAGACACAAGCCCTGGCTTTACCTGCAGGATGCAGATGGCTTGGGTGATCTCTCCTCAGAGGTCATGTGGTGCCATGGCCTCTAGGAGCTTAAATTTGGAGAGAGAGCCTTGGCTTAACCCGGCTCCACCATGCCCCATCTTTTCTCCCTAGGGACTGCAGCACTATGGGGAGGAGCAGTACCTGGATGCACGGAAAGCCTGATGGCCCTGCAGAAGACGCTCCTTTGCCCACTGTTTGTCTTCCTCCAGCACCCTCCTTTTGTCACAGGCATCCACATTTATCAGCTTGATGGTGTCACAGAGCAGAGCGTCCTTCACCTCGCAGTCCAGGCGAGAGTCCGTGGTGAAGCTGGGAGAGTGGTTCACCTGCCAAAACAAGCAGCTAATCCCACCCAGCATCTCCCCGCGGCCCCAGTCTGCCCCACCACACACCGCCCACGGATGTTGCCCCCTCTAACAGCCACAGAAAGCAGGACGCTGCGGGCAGTGGCAGGTTCTGTCCTGCAGTGTAATGCCCGCAAGCGCTGCAGGTCACTCAGACCCACACCCCGCAGGATGACAGCTGTGGGGCAGAAATCACAGACTCAGGAGGCTGTTAGAGGGCAAGGAGACCTTCAGGAAACTCTCTGCTGTTAGAGAGGGTGTACAGGGAATGGGCTCTTGGGTCCTGAACTTGCCTCCCCTACAGCAGGTTGTTTGGCTACTTGTCTTCATAGCCTGATTAATTTTGCAAATGAGGTGGCCCTTTTTAATCAAACGTGTTCTGTTCATCCCCCCACCCCTTGTTCTGGAGCCTCCCCTAGATGAGCCAGCTCTCGGATATCTGCTGCTTCCAGAGGTGCTTCAGCACAGCAGAGACTCCCTCCTCACCTCTAGCAGCCACGGCTTCAACCTTCTGTCCAGCAAAATATCAAAGCCCAGTATCTCAAAGCAGGCACAGCCAGTGGTGTGGTTCGGGAAGCAGCTTTGGTAATTGTGCTTCACAACAGGGTGAGCTGAAATAAGAGTCTTTATAATAATATCTTCAATATCTTCCCAGAGTTTTGTGGTGTTGTAGCTGTTATCCATCATCCAGGCATTCAGGGTGGAGAGTTTCCTGCGTGGAGGACAGGAGATGGTAAGAGCTGACCTGTGACACCATGTTTGCCCCGAGAAAGATGGAAGTAAAGTGTCCCAAATGCAGCTTTCCTGCAGGCTGTGCACAGGGTGTTGCGGTACCTGGACAGGACAATACCTCTTACTGCCCATCGTGTCATCCTGGACGAAGTTCTCATTACGTTTGTTGATAGCATAATTGGTCAAATGCATGCAGATATCACCCTGAGGGAGGAACCACAAGAGACTTTAATTTACTCCTAACCACAGAGCGTAAACAGAAACAGCCCTATTAGCACTAATCCAGCCACCAGCTTCGCCCGCTCCTCTCTCTTCGCTGTGTGGTGACCTGCAGCAAGGAGTGATTCGTGCTGGTGTTCCCTCTTCAGCCAGGTGTTAGAGCTACCAGAGCTCTGCCCCCCCACCTCTCTCCTCCTCTCTGGGGGCCAGCAGAGGGGTCAGCTCCACAAATGCCATTCCAGCCGCAGCCTCACCACTAAACAAGGGGCTCCTCAGGACAGGAGCTGCAGCAAATTTCTGCAGATTCTTCCTCTTCTTTTATTCACCCAGAGCAGGAGACCTCTCCAAGACACGCATGTATGGGCGGGAAGGAGGGCACATGCAGCTCTGGGAGAAGTGGGCAGACAGCCGAAACCTGGGGTATCTCTCAGGGTATCAGCCCATGATGGTAGCACAGCCATCCAACACCACAGTCCACCTGCTGGGATCTTACAGGTTACAGACCTCTGCTTGGAGATGGGCACGGCCAGACCCTGCCCCTTGCCTTCCCAGTTCTCCTCCCTGTCTCTCCCAGTACCACCAGATAATCCCCAGGTCCCACTTTTCCACCTGAAGCACAGGCAGACAAGGAACTGTACAGACTTGAGAACGCTCATAAAGGCAAGAAGCAGTAGGAGTGTTGCCCAGAAGTGCCATGGGGTCTCTGTCCTTGCAGGTTTCCAACACCTGACGGGGTGAAACCCCAAGAAACCAGATCTGAATTTACTGTTGACCCAGTTTTGAGCAGAAGGTTGGACTCAAGACCTTTCAAGGTTCCTTCCAAGCGACACAACTCCATGATTCTGCGATAACACAGTAAACAGCCCAAACCTGGGGCCTGAGAGTAGATCTACTGCAGGCACTCCTGAAATGCCTCCTGTGAAGAGGAGGTACAGAGGGAGGGGAGAACAGGAGAGGAGAGAGCTGGGTCCCATGAGACCCACCAGCCCCTGCCTTTTCAGGGTCTGGAATGCCGCTGTGACAAATTGGGAACTAAAACCTACAGGTACTATACGAGTGGTTTTGGAAACTTCCCTTTTTTTACCAGGTTTCTGCTGCTGGGGTCGATGTACCTCATGGTGGCAAACCGGGCCAGACCCTCCTTGTAGACAAAAATCCTCAGCGGGTCACAAGACGTGACCAGCACATAGATACGCATGTCGAATTTAAAGCCGTCAATCAGGAAAGGCTGTGAGGAAAAAACAAAAAGGCAGGAGCAAGCATGAGATAAAGAAACATGGCTAGGCATGCGGCTGGCTCTTCGCGGTTGGCTGCTCCACCTGCACGGCTTGTGTTCCTCCTCGGCAGCGAGGAGAAAGGCAGGCTTTCGCCATGCCACCCCTGTGCCCCTGGAAGAAGACGTGGGGCACAGGACACAAGGAGGATGCTGGAAGAGCTGGGAGGCTGCAATCCTCCACCTGCATTTCAAGACTGTCCCCGTTACCTTAGCGATGTACTGCTGACAGATCATATGCTCTCCGTGTTTGATCTCCTCTGGATTGCGTGTGATGAAGATGCCTCTTCCCTGGCAGCCGCTGTCAGGCTTGCAGATGAACGTTCTGTTTTTCCTCGCGCGCCTGTAGGCCTGGAAGTCTCCGTAGCTGTGAAAGGAAGGGGTGACTGTTAAAAGCCGCAGAAAAACAGCTCCTGAACTCTCTCGCAACAGCGAGGTACCGCAGCTGTGGTGCTGGGGGCCAGTACAGCCCAAACTCCTGCAGCAGAGGAACAGTACAGCTATTCCCGACCTACATCAGTTACACATTAGTCCTTGTGTGGCCAAAGCTCTCCTGGTTCCACTTTCTACTTGCACACATCTCCATCTCCACCAGGAGGTTCATAGGAAGGGGTGACCTCTGTGCATTTTGGCTCTGCTGCCACAGAGAGAGCAGGAGAAAACAAGCAAGCCCTGGCTACAGAGGAGGAGGGAGTCACAAGTCTCTGCATCCCCTTTCACGCCAGCCCACCAGCAAGCGGGCAGGAAGCCACGGCCAAGCATTCTGCGCAGGGCACAGGGGATCACGAGCTCAGCTCCCCTGTCTTGTTACGTGGCTGATCTTCAGGAGCGACTCCAGCGGGAGTGTGGTGCTGTGAAGAGTCCAGCCCATGTGCCAATTGATTATTTTGCTGTAGATGAAGAAGCACTGTCACTCTGGTGGGCACCGCATTTAGGGAAAGAGAGAGGCAAACAGGAAAAATCCAAGAAAACGGTGCAAAGAGCAGTCAGAGGCCAGGAAATTCAGCCTGGAAAGAAAGATGAGAGAACCAGGTCCATCTTCTCCAGAAATGGGAAAAACCAAGTGGACACATGGCAACAGCCTTCCTGGACACGACACACTATTAGCAAAACACAGCAAAACACCATTCTCCAAGGCCAGTGCAAACGAGAGAATACTAAAGTGCTGATGTTTCAACAAAGAAGGACAGATATTAAGAAAATCATTCTAACTGTGAGGATAGTGCAGCTACAGAGTAGGTGACGGGAGCCCTACTTTGAGGTTTTCAGGAAACAGTAAGAATAAAATCTGTCTAAGAATGGGTATCTTGTCATCCTTACGACCACCCAAAGTGCTCTTTGGTCTCTTTCAGCCAGGTTTCTATCATGGCTTGCCTGTATACGATCAAAAAAGGCAGGCCTTCTGTCCCAAAGCTTGAGTAATTTGGTGATGGTTTACAGACCCACACTTCCCGCTTGCCCACTGCCCCTGCGCTTTCTGGATCTCCCCAGGTTTAGCCCCCCAGCATGCAGCCTGCCCGGCAGCGAGACACATTGCAGAGGACACCATCCCACGGGCTAATTCCATCTAACAGGAATTAAAGATGTGTGAAACTAAAAACACGTGTCACCCCCCCCCCATTCAGTTCCAGGGAAGGTCACGAAGGCCCAGAGCAAGACACGAGATCTCAGAGAGGTCCCCCCCATCCCAGCCCTGGCTCCCCACTTCCTAATTCTGTAGCCCTGTTCTCGGCTGCATTAACGCCCATCACTCACTCAGCTGGCAGGCACCAAGTACGGGGAAATATATTGTACTCCTTGGGGAAGAGTCTGAGCATGCGGTTAAGGTTGCGAGCCAATAAGTCCTTACGGCAGATCTCTATCATGCCTGGAAAATGGTTGATTTTCTGAAAGAGGTGCAGACGAGAAACAGAATCAGGACAGGAAGAGCAGGGCTGCTTCTCGAGACCCGAGGAAAGCCTTGAGGAAAGCCCGGGTGCTGGGAAACCAGCATGCAGAACGGGAAACAGGGCCTGTAGTTGCCTTGACCGTCTGCTGAGGGACAGGATTACGCTACAACTGCTTTATCTGAACTTCACCCGCGTGATTTATCTGCTCGTTCCATCGCCGCCCTGAGGCTCTCCCTCCCTGGAATATCACAGCGCCAGGAAGGGAGCCGTTTGTCATCAAGAACCATTTATTTCACGCTACGTTAAAGGGGTTGGCAGCTTTCCAGTTCACACTACTCTCTGCCAAAGTGCTGCTGATTGCACTCTACCAGCGACGGAACAGAAGCAGAGGGGAGACCTTCTCTCTCTCTACAACTCCCTGAAAGGAGGGTGTAGCCAGGGGGAGGGTCGGTCTCTTCTCCCAAGGAACAGGCAATGGGACAAGAGGAAACGGCCTCAAGTTGCGCCAGGGGAGGTTCAGATCGGATATTAGGAACAATTTTGACACTGAAAGAGTTATTAAGCCTTGAAATGGGCTGCCCAGGGAAGTGGTTGAGGCACCATCCCAGGAGCTATTTAAAAGACAGGTTGACATAGTGCTTAGAGACATGGTTTAGTGATGGTTTTTATCAGAGTTAGGTTGGTGGTTGGACTAGATGATCTTAAAGGTCCCTTCCAACCCGGACAATTCTGTGATTCTAAAGGCTTGTGAACCTGCACCCTCTGGAACCGATGCAGAGCATGGGGCATGGATGCTCATTCGGACACTTCTGGTTTGTTCTGCAACACATTGTCCCACTCGCGGCCCCCTCTCACCCTCCCTCCTGAGCTCTTCTTGCCGGGCAGCCTGGACATGGGGGTATTTACCTGAAACCGCTTCATTTTCATGACACGCTCCAGGGAGACTGAGTAGTCCGTCCAATATACTGTCCACTCCTCGTTTTCTCCCGCTTCCTTCAGCCCGCAGTACCGTGCCGCCCGCCGCACTGCACCAAAGCGTATGACAAGGGGCTGAGGACACAGGTACTAGCGACTGCTCAATCCCCAGAGTAATCTGGGATGGAGCGTGAAACAAACCTCTCCAGGCTGCAACTCCACTCTGAGGTGCAAGGTATTGGCAGGACCCTTCCAGGAGGCGTCAGAAACACAAGCTTTACCCCACAAAACTGCCCCCAGCCTCTAGCTGCAGGTACAGGGAGCTACCAGCCCCCTAAGTCCACCTGCCTTGGGGTCCCAGAGCACCTTCTGGACTACAGCAGGCTTGAATCCGCCGTGGGTCTGATGCCACATGGGCAGATACAAGTCTTCTGAAGGTATTTCGTTTCATCTTCCAAATCAAAAGCTACCTGGCAGCAGAACACAGGAGCTCTGGAGCAGAAGGTCGCTGCTGGGATGGCTTGTGTTAGTCCCAGTTCTGAATTTGGCCTTTCATGGGACGGGGGAGGCGATGAAGGTCAGTGCATGCTAGGAACCGTCGCAAAATGGGTCTGGTTCCTGTGGCGCCTGTGCTACCACACCACCTCCTGCTGCGGGTCCCCATCCACCGCCCATCACCAAACTGTCCCAGCATGGCCCTGGGCCCAACACGCAGTGCCCATCCCTCTGGATAAAAACTGCATTCCTTGCGCAACTGACCTTCAGCAGCACACATGTGGTTGCACTGCTAATATAATCATTAGCAAATTGGCTAATAACATCCACCAAAAGCGAGGAGTCTGTTCTTTTTAAGGTACAGTTTGTGGCAGCAAAGCAGAGCAAGACAGGAGAGGGGAAAAGCTCCCTGGAGCACGTCACCGGAGATGGATGGCACAGGGAGAGGTTCCGGGTACCGACTCAGCCCGTTCCATCACTGGCTTTACGCTACACAGTTGACAGCTCTCATGTCATCTCCCCAAGCATTGTAACTGGCCCTAAGTAGCCCCTTCTCACCAATTTTAGCAGATATATGGCAAATGCACACCTAAGGGGGGGGTTAAGGTCTTGCACTGCTGTTGCACGTTTTGTTTCTCTTCAAACCAGAGGGTAACTCAGTCCAAACTGTGACAAACTCCGTTCTTTTCGCAGGGGCCCAAGTCGAAGTCGCTTGCAACCAATAAATACATAAGCCAAAAGTGACTCTGCAGTATAAATGGGGCACCAGTGCTCCTCCCTGGCTGTGCGGACACCCACGCAGCTTGTCGCAGCGGGCTGAGCCGAAGGGACACCCTGCAGCCCCTGGGACTTACCGCTCTCGTACTTGCAGCTGGTCAGGTTGATGGAGGGAACGCTGGAATGGAGAGAGACGACAGAAGAGCTGCTCAGCGAGGAACTGGGGCCCGGGCACCGGCGGGAGGGAGGGGGACAAGGGGGCTCCCGGGGCCAAGGGGGCTCCCACACACGGGCCGACAGCTCGCACTCCGCAGGGCTAACGGGCAAGTCTGATGCGGAGCCACCGTGGGCTCAGCAAGCCCTGAGGGGCACGGCAGAGGGGGTCCTGAACCCGGGGCCGTCCTTGGACGTGTCGTGCTTGGGATTATTGGGATAATTTAAGGGAAAGAGCGTTTATTTTCCGATTCAGAAAGTCCTTGGAAAGGGGGCGGAGGTGGGGTGGGCCCGGCTGGGCATCGCCCCTGGGCCAGGAGCAGGCCCGGGAACACGAGCCCGGCGGCGAGGAGGGCAGGGGGGGCCGGGCCCGCGGGCTGAGGGCAGACAGACATGCAGGCGGACAGACAGACCCCCCCCCGGGGCTGGCGGGATACGGGCACAACGGCCCGGGAGGGCGCGGGAGCGGCGGGGACGTGCCGGGGAGGGAAGGGGGGGGGGCGGCGCGGCCTGCTGGGCCCGCCTCCCGCCCCGCACTCGCCTGCGCTTCCTCCGCCTCTTCCGCGGCTCGGGGCCGGGGGAGCCGCCGGGAGCAGCGGGTTGGGGCGGGGGGGGCCGCCTCCCCGCCCGGAGGGTCTCCCGGGACCGGCAGCCCCCCGCCACCGCCGCCGCCCACGTCCATGGCGCCCGCTGCCGGGAGGGGAAGGGGGGGGGGGGGGGGGGGGGGCGGGGGGCGCAGCGGCGTTCCCATGGTGACGGGGAGGGGGGCGGGGCCACGGCCGTGGCCCCGCCCCCCTCCCCGTCACCATGGGAACGCCGC
>NC_133586.1:1302903-1406076 GCF_964106895.1 Numenius arquata
TGGCAGCTGACGCCATGTAATCGAACCAGGGCTGTCAGGGAAATTTGTAGCTATTTGCTTCGCAGGGTTTCTTCATTCCACTCAGCAGCTGTCAGCCCGCGCCGCCTGGTTATTGATGATAGGCGCTAATCATGCAACAGATTCCCCACATAAATCAAGAGGCAGTAGAAAATAAAGTTTCTTCACACTGAGGTCATTTGCCCCCCTCCCAAGCGCCACGGAGAAGAAAAATACAAACTCTTACTCCTGCTATTAATAACCTCCCTCCCGCCGGCCCCCGGCAAAGGGAGATGGTGTCAAATTTTAAATTACAGCTTTTGTTACATCAACTGAATTGCATGTTTATAAAACTAATTACTGGGTAAGTTCTGCGTGTTACGGGCTTGATTTGTGGACTGTCACGTGTTTGCAAAAGGGATCCTGGAAAAGGCTTTTTTTCTTTTCTTCCCCCCCCTCCATCCTCATCCCCTGGCACCCAGCAGAGGTCAAGCAACGGATCTCACATATCGCAAGTGACAGCTTCAAGCACCTCAAGGGTGCTAATCCACCAGGAAACTTTCTTCTTTTTTTTTTTTTTTTTTTCCTCCCCTCTCATATCTTTATTGCCCTGAAAATGGAAGGCCCTGCTCTGCCCTGGCGGCTGTCACTCTGCCCAAGTGTGAACCGGACAAATTTAGCCCCCGGTTCAATGTCAGATGGCACCATCCCAACGGCGGCGCTGCCGCTTGCCAGGGTGGCTTTCTCACTAGCGGCACGGGGCCAGCGTCGCCCGGGGGACCGCTGCGATGACAAGGGGTGGCCCTTAGTCCTCCAGCAAGTGGTACCCACCACCATCCAGCCGGATGCAGGGATCTTTTCCCCCGTGCCCCCACCATTTTTCCAGATGCTGGGATCTTGCCCTCGTAAACCTGGGGGGGTGGGAGGGGGAGGGGGGTTTTAGGGCTGCATGAGCATGAGGTGGGGGATATCAGACCTCATGGACCTAGGGAAAAAAGTGGGTTTTGTTCCTCCTGTTATATTTTCTCTCTGTTATAGCCCTGTATGCCATGCTGCAGCCCTGGGATATAAGTGTGGGCTAAAACACCCCCTTGCCAGGGGCAAGCCCAGCCCCGTGCCCGGCTCTGCAGGTGACGGTGATGCTCCCGAGCATCCCGTCCTGCACCATGTGATGTTCCCCCAGCTCCATCCCTCCACCAGAGCAGCTCCCCCAGCACCAGATGAGGTTTGGTTTCTAATCTGGCTCCCGTTCTGGGGCTGAAGCTTTAGATTTCATGATTCACCTCCCTCCTCCTGCATCTCTCCCTGCTGGTTATCCCTGCGGCAGGATGGCAGCCTCTCCCCTGGCCCTGGGCACAACGTGGGGCCAGTGATCGTTAATTATCCCTTCGTTAGCTGCTGTGCCCATGGCCCAGGACCTGTAACAGCCTGACTACTCCCACCACAGGCAGGACATACAGCCATGCATGGCTGACGAGCCCCAGTGCTTCCTAATTAGCCTCTAGAATGATGCCTTCGTTACAGAAAACGGTTAATTCTCTCAGCAGTGTGTCTCATACAAAAGAGGAGCCAGCCTTTGAAGGCAAAGCTTTTATCCTTTTCAAACACATCCTCAAGTTATCAACTTCAACACAACATCAAGGCCTGCTTTTGTTGGAATAATTTAACACTAATAGTTCGCGAATGCTGCCACCACTCGCGTCGCGGAGCTGTCACTGGCTGCAGCGAGACATTTGGTTCAAAGGCAGTGCCAGCACCGAGCCAACTTCAACTTTTTTCTTATTTATTTTAAATCTTCCCCCCCACCCCCAGCCTCTTTCTCAAAGGCAGTTTGGAGCTTGGGCTGTCTGGTTTGGCAGCACGGGGGCTGCTAACACCCCCATGAACGCTATGGGCTTGGGGAAGAGTGGCTGGAGCTGCCCAGCGGAGAAGGACCTGGGGTTGGTGGTCACAGCTGGGTGAATATGAGCCAGCAGTGTGCCCAGGTGGCCAAGAAGGCCACCAGCATCCTGGCCTGTGTCAGGAACAGTGTGGCCAGCAGGACTGGGGCAGTGACTGTCCCCCTGTACTTGGAACTGGTGATGCCCCACTGCGAGAGCTGTGTCCAGTTTTGGGCCCCTCACAACAAGAAGGACATTGAGGGGCTGGAGTGGGTCCAGAGAAGGGCAACGGAGCTGGTGAGGGGTCTGGAGCACGAGTCTTGTGAGGAGCGGCTGAGGGAGCTGGGGGTGTTCAGCCTGGAGAAAAGGAGGCTGAGGGGAGACCTTCTCGCTCTCTACAGCTCCCTGAAAGGAGGGGGTAGCCAGGGGGGGTCGGTCTCTTCTCCCAAGGAACAAGCAATGGGACAAGAGGAAACGGCCTCAAGTTGCTCCAGGGGAGGTTTAGGATGGATACTGGGGAAAATGTCTTCACTGAAAGGGTTGTGAAGCCTTGGCAGAGGCTGCCCAGGGCAGTGGTGGAGTCACCATCCCTGGAGGGATTTAAAAGCTGGGCAGACGTGGTGCTGAGGGACATGGGTCAGTGGTGGCTTTGTCAGTGTTGGGTTGATGGTTGGACTCCATGATCTGAAAGGTCCCTTCCAACCTGCACAATTCCATGATCTACGATCACCCAGCAGACACAGGCAGCTCCACCATGGCCGCTGGTGAGGGATGGACACAAACTGGGTTCTCCCAACTAGGACACACGAGCATCATCCATCCTCTCTGGATCTCCCCTGGGGTGCCAACCCCAGCACACCCATGATGGGTGATGGCACCACATGGATGCACAGGGTCCTGCTGCAGTAGCAACCATTGGGACATGCACAAGTCCCAGCTGCAATCACCTTCCAATTAACACCAGTTACAGCCGTGCAGTGTCACAGGCAAAGGAGCTGTTGTAACGAGTCACACACTCAGACAGAGTAACCAAAGTGTCTAACGAGGGAAAAAATCAATGTTGGTGATCACTGATGCCTGCCCGCGGGTTTCCTGCACGTTCTGCAGTTTAGTACGTCCCCAAGAGCCACAGCTCCAGTCACCTACTGGGGAAACCCTCCCAGCTCAGCAGGATGTCTCTTAGTGAGGCTTCAGCCACCTCTCTGTCCCAGTTTACCTTTTATTGATGCTGGAGAGCTGGGATTCAAGCCCATCAAGGCAAGGCAGTGCCTCCCCGTGCCACTCCGATTGCCATGGCCACTGCCGCTTGGCACCTCCTGGCACTGCCTGGCTTCCCCCCGCCGTGTCATCTCTCTCAAAGCGTGGTGACATTGGCCAGACCTCCTCCATCTTGCAGCCTGGTCGCCCCAGAGCAGCAACGGTGCATCGTCCCCTGAGAGTGCCAGCCTCCCCTTGCCATATCACACGCAGCAGCAGGCAGACGTGCAGCACAATTGGGAGAGCGGGTCGGTGGGGAAAATCGCCAAAATCAGGGAAAATAAAGCTGGTATTTCAGAGCACATCCCGTGTGAGGGGTGCCCTGCAGGAGCAGGAACAGAGGGTGGCCGGGGAGGGGACGTGCCTGGGGGGCTGCGGGGCTGGGCTTGCCCCATTGCACCCCTCCTGGCACGTCCGGCTGGCTCCGTAAAGCACAAACACACCCAAAATGCCAGCGGAATAATTTTCTGCCGTTTTAAGGAGCCCGACACCCCAAATTTATGACAAACCTGCCGCAAGCGTGAGTGCAGAGGAACATGACGCTGCTGGGGCTCGCACCCCTTGGGGACCCGCTGGGCTTGGGGGGGGCTGATGGCACCCAGCGGGGTCCCCACGCCAGAGACATCTCCCACTCCCTTCTGGCAAGGAGCTTTCCTCGGGCCACGTTGGCCTGGCTCCAAGGTGGAGCAAACCCCGGGTTTCCCGACCTCAGCCACCGTCCCCACGGGGGACCTGCCACCCCCCCAGCCTGCCCCACGCCGAGAGCCCTTCCCTGCGCCCTGTGTTGTTTCTGGCACCCGCAGCAGAACAACAGGGCTTGCCCGGCTGCGTCAGAGCTATTCCTAGGTGAGCAGTTAAATAATTCAGTGACGTTTTATTTCAGAATTTAATTATTTTATCATTTATTTATTGGGCTAAAGAGAGCTCTCCGGCACGGCAGGCTGTAAATCCCCTGTTTCCTCCAGGCTCCCCCCTGCCTTCCCTCCCTCAGCTCTCACCTTCCCCGCTCCCGTGCTTCCGTGCATTATCGAAGGTGACAGAATCCCACGCAAACCCATCTCCCTCACCTATTGCTCTGAATTATACTCCCCCCCCACTTTGTTTCCCCTTTTTCCTTTTCCTTCAGCCAATGAAGGGGGGGGGGGGGGGGGCATAAAAAAAAAAAGGCAGGAAAGACCCAGCATCCCTGAAACCAAATGACATCGGTGCCGTCGAGCATCCTTCCTGATGTACGGTTTTGCCGCTGTGTGTGTCAACAGAAGGCACACACATACATTTCTTTATTTTATTTCTTCTCCAGACCGTTCTCTATTCTGAAAAAAAAATAAATAAAAGAGCAAAACTTTCATCATCCTCCCCCTCTCCCCCCCAGCCCCGGTGTCGAGGCTGTTGGTGGTGCCTGTGAGATGATTCCCTGTTTCAGGAGCTCTACCATCGCTCCGGGTGCCACCACATTGTCTTCAGACAACGGCTGTCTGCTCGTAAATTATCACACCTACTTCATCCTTTTCAGGTATAACCAGTAATTTAGCTTTTGGAAAGAAAGAAAGAAAGAAAGAAAAAAAAAAAAAACACCAAAAAACCAACACAAAACCCAATGTGGAAAGGGGAAAATCATCTCAAGCAAGAAATAACTAAAAAAATGTGCAAAACAGAATGAAAACGACACTTCGGCTTTAACATCACATCATTAGCAAGATATTTTATCATGCAATTCATCTGCCTACCTACCTGCTTCCCAAACCACAATGTTCCCCTCAGAGTTCTGCTCCTCTTTTGCAATGAACCATAAATTACATGCTGACAGCTTTAATTTGTGCAAAGTATGCCTGGTTGCTTCTGGCACAAGCAGCCGGCTGCTATAATAAGGTCAATATATATTCATTGTCGCATTGCTTGATGTGCCAGATAACACAAAAATGCAGAAATGTGGTAGTTTCTTTGGGGCTACAAAGTGGGAATGATAGAAAGCTAAGAACGCCGCATCTCATCAGGGCATCGCAAGCAGTTGGCTCATCATTTATGCATGGCATGAGCAATGTTATGATTTAACTAATCATCATCAGTTATTCATCCCATTGCTGTCAGGGGAACCATGCAACACTTTCATTTCTTGCCAGTTCTGGATAATTTATGTTCCCCTATCATTCCAGGGTTGGTTGGTTGGTTTGTTTGTTTGCTTCCTTTTTTTTTTTTTTCTTTTTTTTTTCCCATTTTTTTTTGCCTCGTGGTTGACCATTAGCAGGTAAACTCCAACGTTTCCTCTGGAGAGGGAGGTGTTGATGTACCACCAAGCCTCCCAAGCACTTCCCATGGACGAGGAGGAGATCCGGGGACCGAGAACCCAAATCTCCCCCCACACAGGGAGAAGCTGCCCCCATCTGCACACAAACCCCCGGGAAGACCCACACTTTGTTGGGGGGCTGGTGGGTCCCGTTGGTGCTTGGGGGAGCAACGCTAACTGGGATGAAGCTGTTTGGACACTGAGCATTCCCCCCCATCAACACCCGCTCCTGGAAAGGACGGTGACAGTGACAACATCCCCTCCGATGCCCAGGCAAGGAACCGCATCCCCCAAAACCTTGGGATGTGGGAGAACCGGGCACCAGGAGGCAGCTCGGGGCGTTGTGTGGGTCAAAGAGACCCCTGCAGCCCACCCTACGCTGCCCAACGTGGGCCTGGGGCTTTTTCTTGTTCCATTTTAAGCTAATTAACTGAAAGGCAGGAAAGGAGGGACACGGTGCCCAGAGTCACAGGGTCCCCGCAGGAGGGTCCAGGTGGCTGCGGGTGCCTGCGTTGGAGTCCAAGGGACCAGCAGAGGTGACCGTGCCGGGAAAACGGCCACTGAACACCAGATTTTTTCCAATGCACCACGATTATGGAAACACCTGCTCCAAATGGCTTTGCACGGCGTCGCTGCAAACATTTACGGTCCTCCCCCCACCACCACCACCAGCCCCCCCCAACACCCACAATCTCCCACCTGCGGAAATTATGGTACGGTGGCGGGGAAAGAGCATCACTGCCCCACGGACCTCGGCACTGGGGAGGAAAACCCCTCGGACTATTGCTCCCGGGGGTAAGAAAAGCAAATTTTGGGGCAAGTTTTGGGGTATGAGCCTTGAAGACATGCAGGTCTCAGGGCATGGAGCTGCAGCAGCACCTCGCCATCTGAGGTGGGGGGGTCAGAGAGGCAGGAGGGGTGGGGAGAGATGCTCAGGAGCTTGCCAGCCTCTGGAGAAGAAAATGACTATTTGGTGGCATGCTCTAGCAGCAGAAAAACCTTCTCCTTGCTTTTCTGGGCTTGGAAGGGCTTGAGCTTGGAAATCCACTGCCTCTTCTGGGGTCTGCCCCGCTGCCCGGGGCTGCTGCTGAGATTTTAATTCAATTCCAGCCCGTAAGGGAGCAGATTTGAACCCTCTGTTGCAGAATAGAATAAGGGGATCCAGGGAGGAGCCCCAGGGATGGGGTTTGTCACCTGAGCACCTCAGCACCAGCCTGAGATCACTTTTTCATGTGTGTAAATGCCCAAATAAACACAAACGTTACTGTTACACTCACGGACATTTTGGTGGAATACTTCTTGAAGGAAGTAGATTAGATGGCTTTTCCCTGAGATCATAAGTATTTAAGAAGCAATAAGGCTTAATGCCTGTTTTTCTTACTTTGTAAGGTGGTTGGGGATGATAAATGATAGGCAATTTCATGGCTGGAATTTCAATTTCCCAAAATATTAGTGCTGTTCTCCGCTTCCAAGAGCTCCCTTTTGGCAGGGTCCTGCGTTGCCTCCTCCTTCTCTGTTTCTGAATTCATTTTTGGGTCAGATATGCATATTTTGGGCCTGGGAAAAGCCTCGGGAGCCGGTCGGCAGCGCTCAGCCCCATCCACATCCTGTCGGAAGAGAGTTTGGGAAGCTGAAAATTTTTATTTTGGCATTTCTGAAATAAAACCACTCTTCTCTCGTTTTGAAATATGTTTAGACGCAGCCAATGTAATTTAAAAAGAAATAAAAAGGCTCCAACATCGTGGAATGTTTCTATTTCAGAGATATGAACATATCCCTTTCAGCGGGGAAAAAGAAGTTTCACCTGAGACTCATTTTTGATGTTTTTTTTTGCTGAAGTGAAGAAGAGAAGAAAACAAGGCATGTTTTTAGGCCGGTATAAATGACTGCTTGACCCCAAAGCAAGAAAACACAACCAACAAAAAGCCTAAAAAAGAAAATATCCAGCCCAGGTGTCATAATCACTAACATTTCTGTGAAACCTCAGCATGCATAAGCCAAAATTTCTAGAATTCCTTACTATTTTTCCTACTTACCCATTCTACTTGCTTTTCTCCTTCCACCCAGAGAGATGCACAAGTGCTACAGGTTGTCCCAGCCACCGAGATGCTAAATGAGGTGATTGTTATCAGCCGTGCAGCTGATAGATCTCTCCACATCTTTTGGTGCGTGAGCGGGGGAGGGATGAAGGGAGGGAAAGGCAGGGATTTTCTCCAGCTAATGACAGCCCTGCTCATAGCCAGCTTGTCCTTACGAGGCCCCTTTGGAAAAAACCCTCCCTTTCACAGCTCGGAAGAAACCTCACGGTGCAGTGAAGGTGGCATCAGGACCATGGTGCCACCACATGTCCCCTTCCTCAGCCACCATCGCTGATGGAAGGACCGGGTGCGCTGGCTGCTCTGAAAGTAAGACCGTGACAATCTGGCCGCCAGAAAAACTGACACCCAGAAAATCTGGCACCCAGAAAATCTGACAGTCTGACCCAGCAAGCCCCAAGCTCAGTCCCCGGCACAGCCCCAGGCAGCTCAGGGACACCCCTCTCCCCACCCCGGGCTGTGCAGGGGGATTTCTCCACGCTGGGGTGGTCCCTGAGCCCCACAGCCACCCCACGGAGATGGGGGTGTCCGCACCCCAGATCCCCCCTGGTGTTTCCTCCCTGGATCTTCTTTAGAAAGCTCCGGCTGCCACAGGAACAGGTTTTTGGGAGGCAGAGATGTCCTGCAGCGAGCGGCACCGCGGCTCCAAGGACCCCCGGCCCCGGTGATGTATTATTGAAATCCATTAAAGCGCAGCGGCTCTGGCAGTGCTCTAAGGTAATATGTCACGGCACCACCGCTCTGCTGATGTACTCGCATAATATATCAAAGGCCCGTCACTCTGATTACGTTCTAATACAATCTATCAAAACGCCATTGTTCCGATGATGCACTATTATAATACATCAAAGCAGCGGGGCCCTGCTGATGGGCTATTACCCAACATCAAACCCTTGTCAATCTGGCGCTGCGCTGGCACGCAATGGCCACTCAGAAGGCGGTAATAAAATTAAGCTTATTCTTTAAAATTTATCCCTCTATCCATCTGCGGAGAGATATTGATTTAGTGCAGGCTGGGAAATGCATATATATCCCGTAAGGAAAGGGGCTGGCTGATAAGGCTTCGTGTGTTTTAGAGCTTTTAAAATGAGAGGGGAGCTCGATTTGGGGTTTTTGTTTGAGATTGCGGGTCTCCAATGTGGGGAGAGGAGAGGAGGGGAGAGGAGAGGAGAGGAGAGGAGAGGAGAGGAGAGGAGAGGAGAGGAGAGGAGAGGAGAGGAGAGGAGAGGAGAGGAGAGGAGAGGAGAGGAGAGGAGAGGAGAGGAGGGGAGGGGAGGGGAGGGGAGGGGAGGGGAGGGGAGGGGAGGGAAGGGAGGGGAGGGGAAGGAAAGGAAAGGAAAGGAAAGGAAAGGAAAG
This sequence comes from Numenius arquata, assembly GCF_964106895.1. Lineage (NCBI taxonomy): Eukaryota > Metazoa > Chordata > Aves > Charadriiformes > Scolopacidae > Numenius > Numenius arquata. Next base: position 1,311,774 of record NC_133586.1, read on the forward strand.
GAAAGGAAAGGAAAGGAAAGGAAAGGAAAGGAAAGGAAAGGAAAGGAAAGGAAAGGAAAGGAAAGGAAAGGAAAGGAAAGGAAAGGAAAGGAAAGGAAAGGAAAGGAAAGGAAAGGAAAGGAAAGGAAAGGAAAGGAAAGGAAAGGAAAGGAAAGGAAAGGAAAGGAAAGGAAAGGAAAGGAAAGGAAAGGAAAGGAAAGGAAAGGAAAGGAAAGGAAAGGAAAGGAAAGGAAAGGAAAGGAAAGGAGAGGACTCTCAGAATATCTCAGAGCATCCATCGCAGTCGGTGTTTTCAGGAGAGAGGTGCTCGCTGCTGCGGGTGCAGGAGAGCTGAAAGCCCATCAAGCTTTTAAAACCAAGAGGCGCTGGGCCTCTTCCAGCAGCCTGAGTGCATTCCTGCTTCTCGATATTTTCCTGAAAAACACCATCTCCCGGGTGTCTCACCGCCCGCTGCGGGGTTATTTTTACCCTCGGAGGCTAATAGCAATTTGCTGGAAAGAATCCACCCCCGTGGCAGGGGAGGGTGCGCTGGCACCAGGCGGCTTCCCTGTCTGCTCCCAGGCGTACGTGAGGACACGCAGCACCAAAACCCCCACCAACAAAGGTCTGAAGAGCAATTTAAAAAAGCCGAGGAAGAAAAGGAAGCGCTTGCTTGTGATGTTCCCAGCCCCGGTGCAGGACTCCGCAGCTAATGCAGTGATTTTTAGAGCGGCAGCACCCTGAGGGTGCTCAGCACCAGGGTGGGCATGGGCTGAGCCCCCCGGGAGGTGACCCCACACCGGTCCTGTCCAGTCCCCACCACGGGTTTACAACCTGCCCTGTAAGAGGCTTTTATCAGCACAGGGTTGAGAATCCATAAAACAGAAAGGGGAATGAGAAGGATGCATCACCGTTTTTATGACACATAAATAAAGGCAGATCTCAGTGTACACGGGCTGACACAGCATCACCTTTGGCTCAGGATTTCAGCCCAGGCCAGAGGCTGGAAACAGAGATTTGGGGAAATTCATCGTGGAGGCCAGCCCGGGGCCGGGATGCCAGACCAGAGCGATGGTGATGGGCACGTGCAATGGTTTCTCCAGCAGCAGAGCAGCTCTTGCCACCCTCGCCATTTTATCTGGCTTCAGAACAAACCCCAGGGTGGTTAATGACATCTGGGTGCTTTCCAGCTCCCTCCCTGTAATTAGGGCTGCCTGGAGGTGCTCTTCTAACGAGGGCCGGAGGAATTTCCCCGGGGGGCTGAGCAGGGAGACCTGGCAGAGAGTTTCTGCCTTGGCTCAGGGAATCCTCTACAAACCTCCTCTGGTGTGTGTGTGGGGGGAAATAACATAAAAGCCCTCCATTATGGCACCAGAGCTTGGCTTTGAGGGAGGCTGCAGTTGAGGAGCAGCTGCCCTGATAACAGGAGTGGTGTTTAATAGGGGAAGAGTGGTTTGGGGCTGGGGAGAAGCAGGCAGGGAGCTGCAGAGGCAGGTGGGGATGGGAGGTGTTGGTTGGGGGAGGAGAAGAGACCGATAAGAGCTGTGAGACAGCCTTGGGGTCATCTGAGCTGGCTCTCTGGTGCTCCTCAAACCCTTCCATCTGCAGAGATAAAAGTGCTCCGAAGAGACCGAAACTCTACCCGCGGGGGGAGCAGAGGCAGGGGGGAGGCTGCCAGCCCAAGGCTGAGCTGATGGGGGCATCTCCAGCAGGAGAAAAAAAGCAGTTTTCCCCCCATGACCCTTTCCTCTAAACCCTGGGCTGCCGCATTTCAGTTTTCACATCACATTTTTCCCTCTCTCTGGGTATCGGCCCTTCCAACGGCAGCGATGCCTTTGCCCCCCCTGCCCTGGACCACATCTCTCAGCCCATGCACACCCCAGGCTTTCCTTGGCCACCATTGCTCCTGCTTTCCAGTCTGACCAGTCCCTGGTGTCCACGCTGGGGGGTACAGCATGCATAGGGTGGTCTGACCCCACAGAGAAAGCTCCGGTCCTCTCCTACCTCCCCACCCTGGAGACACCAACCGCCCATCGGTGCTCGTTGAAGGTGACAGACCCAGTCAAGAGGGATCCAGCCCCCCATCCCCAGCAGGCCAGGCTGACATTTTTTTTTCCCCGTCTTTATGCAGATGAGAAAATATCATTAAAAGAGCAAAAGCAGATTTTCTCCCTCCTCAAGCAGGCAATGCCCAGAGCCAGGGACCGCAGCGGCGATGGTGAGCCATGGGGCTCAGCCCCTGCAGAGCTGCCCCCAGGGATGGTCCAGCATGGCAGGGACCTGCCCAGTTTGGAGAAAACACCGGTGGGAGTGAGACCAGAAGGAGGTGTGCACCATCCGGCTGCTGCAATGGTCCCTGAGGAGGTGCTGAAAAGGGAAAACAGCATTAATTACCCCCTAAAATTGTTGGGGGTCAGGGAGCTGTGCATGTAGCAGCAGGGGGAAAAGTGGGGGGAAGCTTTTGCTTTGCAACCGAGCGGCCAAGTCCCCTCTGGTGCAAGGGAAGGGGGAGGCAGAAGGGGCTGAGAGTGGGGCTGGGACGGAGAGAGGGGCTGGGACCAGGTCCCGGGGACCCCAAGCAGTGGCGGCAGCAGCTGGAGGGGGGGAGCAGAAGAAACCACCCACGGCGCCTGTGCGAATGAGGAGTTTTTTTCCAATCTGTCCGAACCCGCTATGAATAGGAGCCGGCAGGAATGCTGGCCACCTGCCATCCTGCTCCGCACCTTCCCCAAACCCAAGCAGCTGGCACCAGAGCTGGGGGACTTTTGGGACCCTGCGCCTTTGTTAGGAGCCACATCAACCTGCGGGAACCTCTCCCACGGCTTGTCCCAGGGTCCCTTCTGCTGTTCCCAGGGGTGAGCCTCCGCCTTTCTTTCCTCTTCCAGTCCTCCCAGTGCAGCTAGTTAGAGTGGAAAAGCTGCCATTTCCCAGTTTGTTCCCACAGGTGTCACTCATGCAGCAGCCGCTGCCCACGGTGCAGGGTCTGTGACCAGTTTGCAGACTCAGACCCACCTCCTGGCTGGACCCAGGGCAGGATTTGACCCTTCGCCGTGGTCCACAGCTCTCCTGCCCCGCTCATGGCATCGCAGGTAGCTCAGGGGGGTTGTCATCCCTCGGTGCCTCTGTCAACCATGCACAGCATCCCATACATGCCTCTCCAGGCGCTCTTTCCTCAGGAGCAACAGGTCCTTGGTGCCTGGATCGGCCGGCATTCCCGAGCACGGCTCCGGGTTGTGCAGGGGAAAACGCGCTGGCACGTCTGGGAGAGCAAACAACAAAAAATATGAGATAAGACACATAGGTTTTAACCTGTTTCCTTGCAGCCGGAGCCCAGATAAGGCGATAAGGCAGAGTTGCTCAAGAGTAAGTTTAAAGCTTGTTGATTAATGAAAAGACAAAATATTCATTAATGATGTGTCACTTGCAGAGCGTCCCCGCAGGGTGCCCGTCCCCACAGCCTTCCTCAGCGCCCTGGGAGGGACCCCCAGCCCCATTCCCTGTGGGATGCTGTCCCCACGCCTGGTCCCGTCAGGGACCGCAGGCAGGATCCAGCCCATGCTGTCACCTCCAGGGCTCCTCATCCGAATCACCCACCTCCAGGAACAGCCATCCAAGGGCTGGGAGCTCCTGAAACCCCTCGGCTTCAAACACCTGTGTAACACGCCGTGTGCCTCCAAGAGCTGATTACTGCTAATAAGAAATGAGTGCATTTACAAAAGGATGCCAGCCCGAGGAGCTCTGCAGGACCGATGCCCAGTGCTTGGTGAAGAGCTGCTCCAGTCCCAGTGCTGCGGGTACAGACATAGGCGTTTGTCCTCCCAGGCACTCAAGGGACAGACAGACGTGTCACCTCTTGCTCTGCCAGGGTCCCTCCAGCCCTGCGTGGCACCAGGGTCTCCCAGAGCGTGGGTCTGGCCTGGCTGGGCAGGGGGAAGAGAGGTAACCCAAGCCCCTCGCTGTCATAGAATCACAGAATGGTTTGGGTTAGAAGGGACCTTAAAGCCCACCCAGTGCCACCCCCTGCCCTGGGCAGGGACACCTCCCACCAGACCAGGTTGCTCCAAGCCCCCTCCAACCTGGCCTTGAACCCCTCCAGGGATGGGGCAGCCACAGCTTCTCTGGGCAACCTGGGCCAGGCTCTCACCACCCTCACAGCAAAGAAGTTCTTCCCCAGATCCCATCTCAATCTCCCCTCTTTCAGTGTCAAACCCTTCCCCCTCCTCCTATGGCTCCCCTCCCTGATCCAGAGTCCCTCCCCAGCTTTCCTGGAGCCCCTTTAGGGACTGGAAGGGGCTCTAAGGTCTCCCTGGAGCCTTCTCTTCTCCAGGCTGAATCCCCCAACTCTCTCAGCCTGTCCTCACAGCAGAGGGGCTCCATCCTTGGATCGTCTCCGTGGCCTCCTCTTGCCCCACTCCAACAGCTCCATGTCCATCCTGTGCTGAGGATTCCAGAGCTGGACGCAGTGCTCCAGGTGGGGTGTCCCATAGAGTGGAGCAGAGCTGTCCTGGGGAGATGCTGGGGATGCAGCCCAGGATGCGTGGTGATGCCCATCCCTTTTCCTTCGGCAGCAACATCCCAGTGATGCTGAGCTGCCCGGGGCCACCAGCGTGGCAGTGCCAGCGCCGTGTCCCCTCCCCAGCGATGCACACCCCTGCCCCGCAGCCGAGGGGAATGCCTTCGGGCTGGGTTTACTCGACTTAAGAAAACATTGATTTTTAAACCAGCTCTTCTGCAGTCCTTGCACCAGCCGAGCGAGCACCACCACTTCCCCCCCGCAGCCCCTCCGCTGTTTATTTTAGTGTATCTTTGGGAAAAGGGCCATTGGTGGCAGGCAGGGATGTTTAATCAGGTTCGTATTTACTTTCAGAGCCACTGTACAAACAACACACTGTGGGTAAATTAAACAAACATCGGTTATAAAGTCTACATAATCAGCTTAAACTCAATGGATAATTACAAGAGTCAAAATCTACGGTATCATAAAGATAGGCAGTCAAGGACTGGCTCCAGCACATGACAGAAATATAAGTTAGCTTTGAAAGATAACCTTGTGAGCTACAATTAACTTGCAGGCTTTGACAGTTACCGAAACCCTAAATGAAAATAGCTCAAGGAAAACAAATACAAGGTTTGGCACTCCTGGAGAAATTTAAACCTAAACATACAAATTAAAAGCACCTCGAGAGGCAGGGTGGGATTTAATAACATAATGTCTCCCATTCACTTGAAAGTAATTGATGCACAATAAAAAAACCCTTTCTGTCAGCACAGGCAGTGGGAAAACCCGCCGAGTGGCTGTGGAAATCCAACCCTTTTCATGTAGAGGTTGGGGTTGGGGTTTTTTGGGGTTGGTTTTGGGTTGTTTTTGTTTTTTTTTTTTTTTAAAGCAGTGACCTGACAGCAAAAAGCCTGCAGGGAAATGCCTGATTTCAAGAGACTGTTAACAAAAAGCGCCGGAGCCAGCCTGGCCCACGCACGGCGCCCGCTACAGCAAGTGCAGCATTCATCGCTCCCCGCAAACACAACTTAATAACCTTAATTAGCGTGGAAAAAAATACGAGGATGCTGGTAGCCCCAAGGCAAGCCGGGCGATGGCGGGTGGGAGGGTTGCTGAGGAAGGCGGCAGGGAGGGGAGGTGCATGCAGCCCCCCCTGCCCCCCTCACCCAGGGACCGGCCGTGGGAAAGGGGTCTCACGGGGCAGTGGGGATCCCGCGGGAGGAGAGCGAAGAGGGGAGATGCCACGCAGGGATGGGGCAAGCACCACGCAGCAGACACACACAGCACGGCCCTCCAATCCTGCAGCCGTGGGCTTTTTAATTATCAAATTAAATTATTTGCGAGCTGTCCGGCAACTTCAAAATTCACGGGATAAATGTGAAAACGTTTTGGCAGCGTTTTCACCAATTCTCCTTCCCCTTTCTCAGAAGGTCCCGGGTCACAATACAAACACATCCACAAAACAGGGGGAAATGCCCCAGCTCTGGCTCTCCTCGCGCCCCGTGGGTGTCAGCCCAGGGGCCACTGGGGGTCGTGACCATCCACGGCCCCTTTGGTGGCCGAGGTGGTAGGAACCTGCTCCTTCTCCATCCAGCTCTCAGGGGACAACTCAAACCATCACCGCTGGGGCTAATTGGGATGCCGGCTGGCAGTCTCGGCAGGGGGAGAAAAGAAAACAACCTGACACGTTACGACTTCCAACAAAGCTTCAGGGAGCAGCAGGCTTTCCGCGGAGACGGGAAAACAAATGCCTTTTAAAATAAAAGCCGATAAACTGACGAACTTAGTGCTGCTTCTCGCTTATAAATCACAGCGCTGCACTAGCTAATGGCTCTGGCAATGGGAGTTCAAAGGAAAGAAGTAACCTAATTATAAAGTTTGTTAGATTTATTGTCAGTTAATAACAGCGCTTTCAAAGATGCTATGAGTAAGATCAGTGGGTTTCTCATGCTTTACGCATTTTTCTCTTCCCAACAACTATTCTAGGTCAAATTTATTGCGCTGTGCTTCTTTTTTTCCATCACAGGGAGCGAGGACACTTACAGGCAAGCCTTGTGAGGCTGTGATTAGCATAATGAGGGCAGGTGAATATATCCTACATCCTTGTGGCTTTTTTGGCTCAGATCGTGAGTGAGAAAAGGTGTCAAGAGCTGCTGGCAATTTTTGCAAATATTAAGGTAATGAAACAACTCGACGTCGCTGAATTATTAAAGGTTCTCCTGCGTTTCTGATATTTTATTCCTTTTATTAAATGCGTAAGTGAAGTATCAGGGAGCTGGGCTGCTTTCCTTCTCCCATGCCTTTCCCAAAAGCAACGGAGGGGAGGGAAAAGGGCAAATCCAGCCCAGTGCAGCCGTTCTGGATGGGCCGGTTGGATGCTCAACCAGCAGAATCCCTATTTCGGATGGATGAGCCCAAAAAGCAAAGCAGGAGCATTTCCCAGCATTTGGAGGCGGTGGAGGGACAGCGGGCTGTCCTTTTCCATAGCATTACCAAAAATATTCTGCATTAAGCACTCCAAAATAGGAGTAATAGTCTAAGCTTAATTATCATTTAAATATAATAGGAATCTGATGTTTCCACCAAGCGAGCGGGTGCCAATCAGCCAGCAGTAAGCATGGCGTTTTCTAAACAAATCGTTATTAACTTTAATATATTGCAGGCATGTAGCAAGCTGGATCCAATTTTAAGTGAAAATTAATGGCAAATTCTTGTAACCACATTAAGAGCCATCTTAGTTCATTTGAAATCAGTTAAACATGAAAACAATATGAAAGCCATCTTGTGTGCCTGGAATATAAATATTTGTCCTTATCCTTGCCAGAGCAGCAAGAAAAATTAAGAGACGTTGGCATGTGAGCTTTATATAAACACACTCACAAAAGGCCGACATTTGATGGATTAAACTATTTGTCAATTTTTCCATTTCCTTCATCAAAAAAGTAATTAAACATTAAGCAGATGTCAGAATCTAATTGGTTCTAGAGAATATTGCACAATAGGATTTATGGCAATTGTGAAGTTGTATTTACATGTCTGTAAACAGGCAGCCGTTCGCCAGAAGACGCTGGTCACAGAGCTCTTGCCTCTTTGGAGTTTAAAAAAGCCTGATTTTTGAAAAGCCTTTTTTCAGATTGACCAGCTCCGTACCCGCTGAGCAGCCCAGGGGATTCGGGATGCTCCCGGCCTCGGCCGCATCCCGCAGCGATGCTTTGGCTACCCCTGGCTGGGGGACCGGAGCCAGGCAGGGATGGGGACTGCCGTCCTGCCAGCCACCCCCACCACCTCCTGGGCACCTTACAAGGAAATTAAAGTATTCCCTTTCGTTTGAACCCTTTTTCTCCCCTTTCCTCCATGGAAGAATGGGAGAGGGGCAAACAAATGGGAAAAAAACCTTCTCCTCGAGGCCACCTTTTTATTTATTTTTTTTCTTTTCCTGCTTTTTAAACTGAAGGGAAACCCAAGCACAAAAGAAGGAAAGACCCATATTGGAACGTATTTTTTTAAAATTTATGGGCAAAAATGTGTTTTTCTTTGTATTTTCTGCCCCGGTTCACTGGCTACCTCCCAGCAGAGCACTCAGGAACCCCCACAGCCCATGGTCCCCACCCTGGGAAGTACCAGTGCCGGGGGATGGAGCCTGGGGGTCCAAGGGGGCCACACCGGCTCTTAAGCAATACTCCCCATTACATTAGTAATCCTTACCAGAAACCTTCCATCTGAAACACCTCATCCCGGGAGAAAGCTGCCTTCCTGGAAGAGGCTGTGCCTGAGGTGACCTGGGTGATGCGCTGGGGTTCATCTTCTCACCCAGTTCCTCACCCAGGAGGGAGGTGGTGCTGGTGCCCGTGCCAGCAGAGCCGGTTTTTTTGGGTGATGGGGAGCTCCTGGATCCTCTGGACGGCCACCTTGGCAGATTAGGCACATGGGGAGCCCGGGACATCCCCCCAGGTGCATCTGTCATCACTGATTATTTTTCTCTTTCTTCTTGAGAAAAGAGCCGTGAGGACTTTCTTCTTTTCATGGGAAAGACGATGGGTCTGAAATGCCAGGGGTTTATTCCCTAGAAAATTATGGCTGGTTTACAGCCGACAAAGCGTCCGTTGATGATGCTGATGTGGGAGGCTCCTCCACGCAGCCCCGCCAGCGAATGGGGTTGGTGACCACTCTTGCCAAAGCTAATCCATGGGATTTCTGGGCAAGTGAGACCTCTGCAAGGGCCACCTACCTCCCAGCCATCCCAGTGGCAGCGCTGGAGGCAGGGGCGGGATGTAGCAACACACAAGATGCAAGCGGGGCTTTCAAAGGGATCTCCCCAACCCCGGGAGGGTGGCAGAGATGGTGCTGCAGGACAGGGGGACATGGGACAAGCTGCTGCCGGCCAAAGCAGGACCCACTCAGGCTGCGATGGGATCCAAGAACTAAGATGAAGCAAGAAGCTCTCCCCTCTGCACGAAAGCCCCCAGCCACCCAGCCTGGGGTAAGGGCAGAGCCGGTGGTGGGATCACGCCAGGGTCACCCTCAGTGACAGCATCGGGAGGACTGCCATAACCTGGAACACCCTGGAGGTGGCGGACAGGCAAATTCAGGGATAGATTTCATGGAGATTAATTAGCACCCAACCAGGTGCCAGGACCAGGGGAGGCAAAGGTGGTGCTTTGTGTCCTGCAGAGTCAACAGGAACCGTCACCCTCTCCTGGTGCCCATCACCGTGGTGTCAGGCCACCTGCCAGCTTTGAGGGCGTTATGTCTATATGCGTTCTGCGGCCACGTCAGGGGAAGGACAGCCCTCGTTTCCAGAAGGCGGAGGAAACATCCCTGTTTACCCAAGCCTCCCCGCACGCTCCCCGCGTCCTCCCTGCACGCTCCGAGGGGCTGTTCCCTGCTGGGAGCCTCCTGAGCCCCCCCAGGGGGCAGGAGATGGGCTGGGGGCAGCTGGGGACCCGGGGCGGGGGGGCGGGGGGGTTTGCTGCAGCTTCCCAGAGAGATCAGAAGAACAAAGGGCAAGATCCTCCTTCTGGCCCCACGCACATCCCCGGGAGATAACACCTGGATTAAACCTCCTGCCTGGGAGAGCCACTTTCTGCAAACCTTCCCAGCACTGGTGCTCGGGAATAAAATTACCAAGACAACGTGCAGTAACTTTGGATGATGAACGAGTTTTAAGAAGGATTTTGGGCTCCCAGCACACGGGACCCGGGTGCTGCCGCTTAATTCAGCGATGCCAAAGTCACAGCTTTCACTCGAAGCAGGGAAGCTCGGCCCCGAGCGGTTATTTCCCTTACCACTCCCCCGCCTTATTTAACCGCAGAAATTAAACAGTTGCACGAGCTTTTGATCAAACCAACCCTACGCCAAAGTCACGGGGCGACCTGGCTAATATTTGCAGATCGATGCCCCGGCCGTCCCGCGGGCGCCGCAGCAGATGCAGCACCAGAGCTGCCGAGGACTCGGGCTCTTTGCTCTCGGCTCCTTCTCGCAGCCAAAAACCACCACGAAACACTTCTGTTCACCCAGCGGGGGTAGGGGGGGGGGGCAAAAAAAAGGGCCATGTGGAGAAGGCATCGCTCGTGCCAAGCCGGAGACGGAGCCGTGCACCCTCCCTGCGAAGCCCGGACGCCGCCGGGTGAGCTCAGCCCCTTCCAGCATCGCGGCAGCGTTTGCGAAAGGAAGGCACATTATAATTTACAATAAAGACACGGGAACAGTGACATTTACTGCAGACCTTGTGCTCATTAAAACAGGCTCATTGCCTCATTAATTCCATTTTTTCAGAAATTATGTTCATTTTTATGCACTGTATTAGCTCCTCATGCATTTCACATGCTGCTATTCCACATTTAAGGAATATGTCTCGGAGAGGTTTCCAAATCAGCAATCCCAGCACCCTAGAAGTGAAATAATTACTTTTTTCCATTGCTAGTTCCTGTTAACCCACTCAAGATAAATAAAATTAATGCGACTACATTTGTCATGTGAATTTAATTATTCCAAACAGCATTAGCCCAGGCTATAATTGGAGAGTAAATGTGCTTCATGATATCTAGACTCACCGAGTGGAATTTAGTAGCGGGTGTTTTTGCGTTTCCAGGAGCCGTGGGGAAGCAGAGCTCCAGCGGGATGGGGGGACGACTGTGGCCAAAGGGGACCCATGCAGATGCCACAGGCCGATGATGGGATGCTTGTAGAAAATTCCAGCAAACGCAGGCATTTAATGCAGCGTGTGGACGTGCTCCGCTCCCCCCAGAGGCGATTCCCCAGCAGATGCTGCTCCCCCAGCCCTGAGACGCAGGCTGTCCCCAAGAGCCCACCCGTGACGTCAAGAAGGGTTGTCCCCAAAACCATGGCATGTCACACGGATGGGTGGGGGTCCTGGGTCCTTCCCTTCGGCCCCCCCAGCCTGCTGCTCATTTTGCAAAAGCCGTAATATTTTCCCCAGCACTTTCCTTGTCTTCTCTGAAGCGGAAGGATGCTCTCGGTCATTCCCCAGGATGCATGAGCGCTGCAGGCACCAGGGGTGGCTACCTCGGGGATGTCTGGTTTGCCCTTCCCCTGGGGAAGAGCCAGTGCCTCACCACCCTCACAGTAAAGAATTTCTTCCTAATAACAGACAGCTCCCAGACTCCTTTATTTCTTTTCTGCAGCAGGTTCTTCAAGGACCACCTTCCTCCTCAGCGAGCTAAGGCTGTGGGTTTCCCAGGCACCAGGTTGCCCAGAGAAGCTGTGGCTGCCCCATCCCTGGAGGGGTTCAAGGCCAGGCTGGATGGGGCTTGGAGCAACCTGGTCTGGTGGGAGGTGTCCCTGCCCAGGGCAGGGGGTGGCACTGGTGTGGCTTTAAGCTCCCTTCCAACCCAAACCATTCCATGATCCTATGCTCTCAGCCGTTGGTACCTGCAGGGACATCTCACACTCCCCTTATCCCTACCTCATCTCCTCCAGGATTTTTTTTTACCCTTCCCAGCACCAGAGTCCTCTTTCCTGCACCTTCCAGGAAGATTCAGCCTGCACTTCGCTGCCCCCGACTCCCCACCTCGTTCCAGCTCAGCCAAAACCACTGTATGAATATATATATATGTATATATATAGTCCCTTGCCTACGCCTCACAGCTACTCTCCTTCTTTGGAATTAATTATTTAATCCCCCAGCTGCATTATTTAGCTCTCCGAAGCATCCTGGGTTGGAGATCGCATGAAACATGCCAGGCAGACCAAACCAGTAACGCAGCGCATCCATCCCCAGCTGGGAGGGGGTCCCGGGGGCCAGAGGGGCTCTGCGGGACCGGGACCTGCTGTCCCTGAGCTAACCCGGCTCAGCACATATATTTAGTGCTTTCTATAGGGGAACAAGCCTGGGATGATGGGCATCCCCTCTTTAACATGCACGTTGGGTGCATATGTTGGGCTCTACAATATTAACGAAGGAAAGGTTTATTGGATTTCATTCCCAGGGCTCTTCCAAGTGGCATGGGCCCACAGCCAGCCGGTTATAAATAGGCGTGTGTCATTTAGAAGGTCACGCAGCGCACCTCGAAAAGCGCCAGGAACCTAACGAGAAACAGGGAATCGCGAATGGAAGCAGGAGGAAACAGTGGCTCCCACACACGGCCCCTGTCCCAGCGGCGGAGGAGCATCCTCGGGGCGGAGAGATGCCGAAACACGGAGCTGCTCCTCCGGGAGAGCTGCCTTTTAACGGATAACTCAATATCATCTGTGCCTTCAGCACTCGGCTGCTCCGGTGGATTCCCACACACTTCTTCCTGCGGCCTTAAAGGTCAGGGGACCCGCGGTGGCAGCGTCCCCCACGCCTGGCTTTGCTCCCCGAGAGCTGGCTGAGGGGCGGCCGTGCCCGCGCCACTCCCGGGGCCCCCACAACTTTTAAGGAAGCAAATGTGAGCTTTAATAAAAGCCAACTCTTCTACCCTAAATAAAAAACATTCCCCTCCTTGAAGAAAAAACTTTTTTTTTTTTTTTTGTTATTATTATTTCAAAGTACCCTGTTCAGCAGCAGAGCACACAAATACTCATAGCTACGCAAATAGCAACTCTTTATTTGCTTTGTTTGCTCAGCTAATATTGACTTTCCAGCCTAACACTGCCGCTATTGAGTTTGGCTATTCACAATAATGTTTGACTAGCATTAGAACAGCGCAGCGATAACAGCATGTGCAACCGAAAAAGCAATCCATCACCCCCTCCGTGGGACAGTGTCATTACGACAGGGGAGGGGGGGGGGGGGGAGGGAGGAAAACACACCCTACACACACTCCCCCCCCCGTCTGCTTATTCAGTCAAGTACAACTGTTGAATATAATGCGGGCAATGACACTCCTGGCTAGTTCAAACAACCCAAGGTTACAGCCTCATTGTGTGCTCGCGCAGAGCAAACACGACGGGAAGGCTCCGTCTCCGCTCGTCACCTCGGGTGGGACTGGAAGGGCTTTGTTCGGGGCTGGGGTCGGTGACTGCTGCCCCGCGCCCAGGCACCCTCCTGCCTCCTGGGTGGACCGATGGATGGACGGACAGGCAGAGACCCCTCGGAGATGGGAAGGAGGGCGAGGGCAGCGCTGGAAGGGGTTTGCCGGGGATTTGGGCTCATAGAGAGGACCAGCACAGCATCCCGCGAGGAGATGAGCCGTACCAGCACCCCACTGGGGTGGCGCCCATGGCTCGGGTGCCGTGGCTACCTGCTGCCCTTCCTTGGTGGCCACCTTCAGCACGCTCCTAGGTTACCACTCGCTTTACAGACATATTTCCTTTCCCTTCCAGACTGGCAGAGCCGGACTGATCGCCTCCTTTACCTCCCACGTGCGTCCACTAGTTTATATAAAATAGATGTGTGCGGGTATCGGAAGTACGCAGAGGCGGAGAGCAGCCCCTGGCTAGCAGGCTTTCATCAGCTGGCTCCCTTCCCAGTAAAGCCCAAACTGGTGCAACTGGGTGGGTGGAAGGGGACCCTCCACACTGCTAACACTGCTCCGGGGGAAAGCAGAAGGGAGAGACCCTCATCTTCCTCATCCTCTGGCCACAAACAAAAGGCAGGGAGGCGTGGAGAGCAAGCACTTGAGAACAGACCATGTGAACAAACAGAGAAAGGCAAACATGCTTTCTGCTGTAAATAACTCCCAAAGAAGGAAACAAAGAGGTAATTATCATTGCTCAGCTGCTCCCCGGGCAGGGCACCCACTGCCTGTTTGCTTTGGCTGAATCATCAGTGCCAAGAGGCTCCCAGGCACCTGTGCCCAGGGGTTTATCACAGAGTCCCAGAATGGTAGGGGTTGGAAGGGACCTCTGGAGATCATCTACTCCAGAGCAGGGTCACCCAGTGCAGGTTACACAGGAACGTGTCCAGGTGGGGTTTGAATATCTCCAAGAAGGAGACTCCACACCCTCTCTGGGCAGCCTCTTCCAGGGCTCTGCCACCCTCACAGGGAAGTTCTCCTTATTTCCCGTGTTCTGGTTTGTGCCTGTTGTCCTATCCCCGGACACCACTGAGAAGAGCCTGACCCCATCCTCTTGCCCCCCGCCCTTTAGCTATTGCTCAGCATCGATGAGGTCCCCTCTCAGTCTGCTCTTCTCCAGCTGAACAGCCCCAGGTCCCTCAGCAGCGAGGAAGATGCCCAGAGGGGAGCTCACCTCTCGCAGGGGACGGGAGCAGGGGCTCCGCGGGGGGGTGTACATACTGCAGAGGCAGCCCCCAGCCCACCCACCCAACCCGTGGGTCTGCTAAGTTAAATCAATCCGGGACCCAAGTCATTGCAGCCCGTCCTCTCCATCGGGTTCAAGAGAGGCTCCTGCCCTGCCGAGGGCTGGGCTGCCAGGGGTGGGTTTTGGGTGGTTCCTTGGGGTCCTTCCATCTCAGGAGCCCGACACAGTGGCCCCAGCTGAGGAGAAAGGCCCAAATCCTGGCCCCTTACCTGACCCACGTCTCCCAGCTCCATCCTGCAGTATTTTTGGGGACGTTTTCATGTCCCCTGCTCCGGGACAAGGCAGCAGAGCCCCAGCTGAGATGTTTTCTCCGTGACCTCCGCAAAGCATGGCAGCAGCTTCGTTTCCACACGCACGGACCTGATGATGAACGAAAGAGGCTGAAGGCAAGGGCAGGAAACAGATGCAGCGATGGCAGGACGTTGCCAGGACAAATTAATATTTTTTTGATGAAGTTAGCACTCTGTTTTGGGGAACCACCCGTAGTTCAGTGGGGAATCACTAACCAGGAGGGGGACGTATGCCTCCAGCACACAATGGAGGCTGGACATCGAAACGACCTTCTGCTCCAGATGTCCTCACGTGTCAGAGAAGATAGATGCCTCCCTTTTTTTGGGTAGAATAAAGGAAAAAAAAAACCACAAAACAACAGTTGGGCAGTAAATGACTCATGAAAGCACTCATTTATTAACAAAAGCTGTAGAAAAAACAGCTATCTTGTTTCACGAAACTATGTTTGTAGCTGCTTGTGTCCCGGGAAAAAGCCCAGGGAAACTTCGCTGCCTGCATATGAGCCCCGAACAGGACCATGCCAGGGTTTGGAGAGCAATTTGGGTATATTATATGATATTATTTCAAACCAGTACGCAGACTGGAGCTCTCTGCTCTTTATTAGCCTGCTCTGGGCGTGCCTGGGCCTCGGGTCTGCTCAGTGACAAAAACCAGCCTATTATTAATGTCATTATTATCATTATACATGCATTTCCATAGAGCCCATCGCACAGGCTCTCAATTATGCTTTGTGCTTACGTAGCACCTTTCATTTCAGGTCTCATGCTGCTTTGCAAACATTAAACCAATGTTGGAATTTTTGCCAAAGGCAAAAAAAAAAAAAAAAAAAAAGAAATTAAGGGTGGTGGGAGGGGAAGAGGAAACCCCAGCCTTGATGCCTCCAGCCCCTGCCTGCCACAAAGACAGCAATTGTATGCGGGGAAATATGCAAAGGGCTTTAATTTGGGGGTCTTCTGATGACTTTAATGAACACTTTTGCTGGGGTGAAGTGGAGGGACATGGGCAGAGGGGGGGAATTTGGTCTGCAAGGAGCATCTGGCCGGGTGGGCCGATGGGTGTTGGTGCTCGACCATTGAATTTTGCACCATCGCCTTTAACGACCAGAGCAATTAAACTCTCCCACCCTCAGCCCAGAACGTTTTCTCTCTGCACCATCACAGGGGAAACTTTCAGTGCCCACTGCAGGTTTTTAATCTGCCTGAAGGTGAAAATCCTGAGTGCTCCTGTGGGGTTGGTTCCTGGTGACCAGTTGTACCAAGACACAGGCAGGAGCCCCCGCTGCTCCGAGGTCCTGCCCCTCCACCGTGGCGTGCAGGGGGGGACACGGGAGGGATGCTGTGTCCCTCCTTATTATTCAGGTCAAAGCTCCGTGCTGTGTTCAAACAATTACGTTTCATAATTAGTTACAATTATCCCGCTGTGGTTTGGAATCCTCGGCAAAGGTTTTATCTACAAGAGCCTGCTGGCAGTGCTCCACCGGGAGAGATGGCGTGGCCTTCACCTTGGCTTCTCTGAGTGCCTGGGTTTCCCTGTCCCCACAAAGCCCCTCCATTGCCCTCCCCTCCCAGGGCATTGCTCTGGGACATCCTGGGGTTGCTCTTCACCTTCTGCTCCTGGCCAGCTCAGCTCTTTCTGCACCCATCATGATGGGCTGGTGGGTACCATCCTTGACCTCCAGCGCTTCAAGACAAGGTCTGGGCACAGCCATTGCCTCTGGATTCCAGTGACATCCCTGTTTCTGAGCTCAGTTCACCCACGGAAGAGCAATCAACTCCTATCATTAATTAGCAGGGGTTTTTTTATCCATCATCTCACATGTCCCTGATGGCATGTTCTTCCCCACATCAGCCGCCTTTGCTCTTTGGCCACGTAAGGGCTGGCTCCTACGGGAAGCCCCTGCGAGATGTGGGTCAGCATCACACCCTAAATAAATAGCAATAATGCGGGGCATTTAAAAGCTTAAAAATATCATGGATTGTCTGCACAGTGTTGGAGTAGAATCCAGGGCAAATGGGGACAGATGTCCCCAAACTGGATGGGGCAGGAGGGGCATGGGGACACTGCAACTTGAGTTGGTGGTAACGGCTCTTCCCACCCCAGCCTTCCCCACTCATCTCCTGTGTCCCCGTTATTAAACCCAAGGCCTTTTCTTTCCACTTTCCTTCCAGGATACCTGGATGGGAGTAACCAAATGTCCTGTCTATCGCAAGTGGTCGCTCACCGCATTCCCCGGTCCATGGAGCAGGGACTCATCCCAGCGGAGCGGTAGTACTTGAAGTATGGAGTCCATCAGGATATCCTACATCACTGCTTGGGAGTTTGCTGCAAATTACATGAGTTTTACAATTATCTCCTTAATCCACAGAAGAGCTTTGAGTGATGCTGCGTGATGATAACCCAGGGCTGCGCTGAGCCTCTGGTGGGTGAGAAGGCGGTGGCGGCACCTACGTCCCCATCCCTGTCTCCTCTGGGAGAGAAAGAGCATCTTGGCTCCCTGCACCAGCTCCACCCATGGCATGGGCCATGTTTGGGGAGGAAACTCCACATGGCAGCAACTTCGGGTGCTCTGACACCAGCAGCCACCATTGCGAGAGCCGGTGTGGGTTTTCCAGACAGGCAGAAATAAGGTTTCAACATATTTACAAGTTGAAACAGAAATGAAACTTTTTGACCAGCCATCTTCAGGAAAAGACAAAATATTTAGTGCTGACTTTGCTGTTCATGGCCATTTCTCAGTGAACCAACTTGGGTTTGGGATGGGGAAGAGCTCTGGAGCAGCAAAATCACTCACAGGTTGGAAAAAAATGTCCTGTCTGGTGGGAGCTGTTACCCCCATAACCAATATTTCCAGACTGTGCAGTTCTCAAGAGCTTTATCTACAAATTAAAGCAGAAAAAGACATATTAATGAAGAATGCATCTTTTTTCCTATCATTTCTGGACAGCTCTGAAGTATAATTTCAAAGATTAAAGAAGGAATGGGCATATTTCATACACCAGCACTTACAGCACTGCCCCCCCCAGACTGGTCCCACCCCTGAAGCTGGAAAACAAGCGGCATCACTCCTCCGCAGCGTCCCTGTCCCACCACAGCAGAGGTCACACCAGATAACGTACCTCTCCCAGCTGGTCCCCACCTCAGCATCGCTCTGGGGGAACACATCGGACCTGGTCAGAATCCATCCTTACCTGGGATGCTCCGGAGCCGGTCCTAGCACGTGTCAGGGCACAGCGGGCAGGAGAAAACCTCCATCCAGCTTAATTAAAGTATTTCACAACCAAATTCGGGGGGGCCGGGGTTTCATCATGAAGGCAGCAGGACAGCGGCTGGCCCTGGTCTCGAGAGAGTCAGCCAGGAGCTAATTAGCAAGCCGTTCTCTTGTGCAACCTTCCGAAAGAGCAGGTTGGGGCAGCACCGGTGCAGCTCACCTGGGGAAGGCAACCTGGGCACGGAGACGGAGAAAAGCCGGAGCAGGGCCACGGAGATGCTGGGAGGGCTGGAGCCCCTCTGCTGTGAGGACAGGCTGAGAGAGTTGGGGGGGTTCAGCCTGGGGAAGAGAAGGCTCCGGGAAGACCTTCAAGCCCCTTCCAGTCCCTAAAGGGGGGCGCTCCAGAAAAGCTGGGGAGGGACTCTGGATCGGGGAGGGGAGCAATGGGACAAGGGGAAGGGTTTGACACTGAAAGAGGGGAGATTGAGATGGGATCTGGGGAAGAACTTCTTTGCTGTGAGGGTGGTGAGAGCCTGGCCCAGGTTGCCCAGAGAAGCTGTGGCTGCCCCATCCCTGGAGGGGTTCAAGGCCAGGTTGGAGGGGGCTTGGAGCAACCTGGTCTGGTGGGAGGTGTCCCTGCCCAGGGCAGGGGGTGGGACTTTAAGGTGGATGGTCTTTAAGGTCCCTTCCAGCCGAAACCATTCTATGATTCTATGCCCCTGGATGCAAATCCAGGGCTGGGGGAGGATGGCAGGAGGGCTGGAGCTCCCACAGGGTCTTCCAGCTGAGTCACCTCTTGTGCAAGCTGCATCCTGGCCAAATTGCAAAGCTGAGGGAAGAAATCAATGGTTGGTTTCCTGCCCAAGGCCTCCCCTCCACCTGCGCAGGAATGACCAGGGGACCTGCTTTGCTCTCACAGGTGCCTGGTGGCCTCCCTGCTCCCTCCTGCTGTGTTTGCTCACGATCGATGGATGCTCAGCAGCTCCTAACCCAGAGCCGCCGGGTTAATTGCTCAACGGTAAAACACTCGTAGCATTCTTCAGGAAATATACTCTAGCCAGTACAAAAGAAGACGCGATGCTCTGATTCGTCTTGGTTCCTGGGAAAATATCGCAGCAATAAGCTGTTAAGGAAAATCGGGTCCAATGCAGCTAATTTTCAACCTGCAAATTAGAGCAGTCTGGATATAAACTATAACAATGTTCTCATTAGTGTGTCTGGGGCTGAGGTCAGGGGTCTCAGTGATTATTTCTTCCAAACCCACCCACAGGAGCCTCTGACTCGTGGTTCAGTGCGCCGTGTGTGACCACTGACGCGTGTCACAGCCTCAGGTGAGGCTTCTTTCTCCTCCCTGGGACCCCGGTGGCATCCAGGACCCACCGTAGGGGAGCCCAGGGCATCGCTGTTTCTTCCAAATCAGCTGCAGCCCAGCCTGAGCATCTCTCCAGCTGCCACATGCCTGGTGCTGGAGCCAGCCCAGATGTCCACCCCCAGAGCCAAACCCCGGCAGCGGGGGCCGCAGGGTGGGCTTGGCGGCTGTCAAAGCGATTCCCATCTCTCGGCTACGCGGCTTGGGCTGGATTTCAAGGCCAGGAGCTATGCCATTACATGCAAATCCTTCCACCTGACATTGAACAAAGAAGGAGAGAGTTCATTTCAGGTCCCCAAAGCCCCAAATCTTGCAACTTTCTGAGCATTTAATATGTTAATGAGCTGCCGGGGGCTGGCCGGGCAGACAGGGACATGGCGGCACTGCCATCTGCTGCCGCACTGGCCGGGGCTTCTCCTTGGAGCAGTTTCAGCTCCTTGAAACCCTACGAGTTTCGAATCCCTACGCATACACCTCTGCCGTGCACGGCACACGCGTGTGTCCACACGTGGCAACGTTATTTCATGAGCTCATTAAGAAATACGACAAAGAAACACGACAAAGAGGGGCTCTGTCCCCTTTTGCCCACACTAGTCTGTCACATGAATTCACTTCATCACCATTCTAGTCATAAGGTTTCATGGCTTATAACCCGTAACTCTTAATAAAGTGCACTTATGAGCAAAAAAAACCAAAAAAGAGTTCATTCCCTGGTCAATGGTGAGAGTGCTCATCCTTCCTCCCCCATCATGGTGCAGCATCCCCTGTGTCCCACCAGGAAGCATGAAAGCCTCGGCAGCCCAGCTGCTCTTGGGTCTGCTTCAAAAGCGTTTTGGGTAAGCTGATCATGGAATCATAGAAGGGTTTGGGTTGGAAGAGACCTTGAAGACCATCCAGTTCCCATCCCCTGCCCTGGGCAGAGACACCTCCCACCAGACCGCGTTGCTCCAAGCCCCATCCAACCTGGCCTTGAACCCCTCCAAGGAATGTTTTATACCTTCCAGCTTGGAGGTTTGGTCTATACCATTTCCATAAATCACCCAGATTCTGACAAAACTGCCAGGCAAAAGCTGCCGGCTGTGGGAGACGGCAACCTGCAGGTGACCATGGTGGCCCTTCAGCCCCTCCTGGCTACCCATGTGCCTACCTGGTACTCTCACTTTGGCAGAACAGCTCTGGTCCCAACACGTCAGGCCTTAGCATGAGCTGGGTTAGCCAAAATCCGAGCAGGGGTTCAGTGAACAGCCCTGGGGACTCAGGGCAAGAATGCTGGGAGCTGCTCCTGAACCCCAACCTGGGTGGAAGAGCTGCTCCTGAAACCCAGTTGGGGTGGAGGAGCTGCCTTGTTCACCCTGAGAGGGCATGAGGGCTGCCACTCACACCCATTTATACCCATCAGGCACCATCATCACTATCACCTGGGTCACAATGGCCTCTCCATACCAGGCATCAAGCCTCTGTTCTGCTTCAGTTGTTTTCCCCTACAAAAAGTGTTCTCTAACCACCATGATCTAATATTTAGCAACACACCGCAATAAACAAAGCGGTGGAGATGCGACTACACATCACGTGTGTTGTTACTCCATGCATTCACAATGAAAAGGCTGGGGAAAATACTGTTCTCTGCATCTTTTAGGTGTTTTCTGCTCTCGATCAGAGCCCAATTAGGTTCCTTTTCCAGGGGAAAAAAAAACCTGACGCTTTGAGGCGGCGGAGCTGGAACGCCTTACCTGCAAAGAGAAGCTTTTAGAATAATTGTCACTTATCACAAGAAGGTATTTGGTTACCCAAAAGGAAAACCGTGCAGATCGTTATCTGTCCCACTTAATTCTCCTTCCACAACACGATGAATTAAAGATGAACCTCGTCGTGTCAATCCACCTCCCGACCGGCACCAGCGAGAGGAGACGCCTGGGTAGGAGGGGTGGTGGCACTTTTTGGGGACCCCTTACCAGGAACTAGGGACCAGGATGAAGGTGTCTCCAGCCCTCGGCACAGCACGGTCCCTGCGTGGGTCCCACTGTGGGCTGGATCTCTCCTCTCACCCTGCTCACCTCTGGGGCTGGCTCTGATGTTTTTTTCGGCTGCAGATGAAAAGCTGGTTTTTATGGAAAAGGCTTGGGCCAGTTTTTGGCTGGGCATCCCAGCCCGGCAGCCACGCCAGGAAAACATTTGGCCTCTATTGTTCCTTTTTGTTTTAAGCAGGAACTCAGATTTGCCTGGAGTCCTCCCAGGACTTTTTCTTTTTTTTCTTTTTTTTTCTTTTTTTTTTTTTTTCCTTTTGGTGTGTGTTGTTTTCGAGTCAGGTGTTTTCCAGCCCGATAACATCGCCCTGTTTGCTCCACCATCACCTGCACAAACACGCTCTCAGCCCAAGGGCCAAGGTTCAAGAGTTGAAATCTGCACCGCTGTGTGCCTGCCTGGGAGCCTCAGCCAAACCCCCGCTCGGTCCCTTCTAATTATCCCTCGCCATATTAACAGATAATAGCTGTACATTTAAGCAAATTATCTCAAATAAAAAGGGGACAATAATTACACTGTTTGTTTTTGCTCCTTTCATTGCTGGAATTATTCTCTGTTTGCCCAGAGTTAAATATTAGCGAGAACCTTTCCGCACTAATGTCTGCTCAGTCGCCTTTTACTGTTTAAAACCAGCAAGA
Organism: Numenius arquata; assembly: GCF_964106895.1. Taxonomy (NCBI): domain Eukaryota; kingdom Metazoa; phylum Chordata; class Aves; order Charadriiformes; family Scolopacidae; genus Numenius; species Numenius arquata. Next base: position 1,333,484 of record NC_133586.1, read on the forward strand.
GTCAGTAAAAGTTTGGGCAAATATTAGATTTGGCAGAGTTTGCTGTTTGTATCAGGAAACCGATTGGTGTTATTGATTGACAGATGTGACCAAATGTTTAGAAAGCCTGTCCTCTATTGGATTCTGGTAGGTGTTTCAGCAAACAGCCCTAATACAAGGCAAACAGAGTTATTGGAAGAAGTACCAGCCTGTGTTAGCACAGCAAACTGAGGGCTGTGCAAACAGCTTAAAAGAATCTGGCCACCTTCATATAACCTTTGATGTAGGTATTGATCCTTCTGAAGGTGGCAAAAAGTTTGAACAGGGAGCAGATTGAGCGGGATCAGATATATATAAACACCGTCAGAATGTAAATGTTATCTTTAAGCTACACTGTCGGTTCGGTAATGGATGTCTGTTTGGAATTTATCTTCTTCCAAATCTCTAAATCCATGCAGCAATAAAAATTAATAATAACTTTTAGATAGACTGCCTCCTAAGTCTCTCTCTCCTCCCCGGGTAAGCACCGCATCAGGCATCTTTAATTCTTCTAAGCCAAGGACGGGGGGGCTTGCAGAGAGCAGGGGCCACGGCCTCGAGAGCTGCCGGCCCACAGGTGGGCTAACGGGGTGGCACAGGGATGTGCTAATGGGGTGGCACAGGGATGCGGTAATGGGGTGTCACAGGGATGCTCTGACAGGGTCACACAAGGATGCAGTAACGGGGTGGCACAGGGATGCACTGATGGGGTGGCACAGGCATGTGTTAATGGGGTCACACAGGGATGCTCTGACGAGGTGGTACAGGGATGCACTGATGGATGGCACAGGGATGTGCTCTTGGGGTGACATAGGAATGCACTAATGCAGCGTCACATGGATGCACCAAGGGGGTGGCACAACCTGGGGCAAACCCCAGCTCTCAGAGCCTTGTGCCCACCCCCTGCACCCTGCAGGGCCAGCCAGCGCTGTGCCTTCCTGCGGGGCACACCGAGCCCCAGCTCTCTGCACCCATCCTGCGCGCCCTGACGAAGAAATTACCCCAAAAAAGGCATTTGAAGACAGATTTCCCAAGCGGAAAAAGGCAGACGGGGTGTCCCCCACCAGCACCAGCATCAACAAAAGGCGGCACCACCCCAGCACCCGTTTGCTGCTGGTTGCCCTTGGCATTTCCCAGCCGGGGGGGAGTGTCTTACGGCCACCCCTGCGGCCCCCTGCCATCTCTCCAGGGCATTTACCAAAGACACTGGCTCCGGCGCTGCCCGTCACACTCCGCAGCGCGGCATCCACGAGGCAGGCATTTCATTTGCATGTGCAATTACCCTGGTGTGGGACGCCGAGAGGTTTCGCAGGCACAAGTGACCGTTCATGCGTCCAAATACCATCTGTGGTGACAATTACCACAAGCACACATGTAATCAAGGTAATTACGCACACAAATTGGGCGTGTGATTGCATGGGCATTTCTATGATTTTTTATTTTTTTTTTTTTTTTTTAAAGTTAGGCCTCTAAAAACTAAAATAGATTCTAAGTTATGTTTTAAATTATCTGCCCATCTGGCTATACTTGCAAATAAAGACTGTTTATAGTGAGAGATATTAAACAGACGCTGTTGATAGATGGGTTAATCATTGAAAGAGAGGAAAAAAGCTTGTTTAACGCCTGTGTGTTGGCCCACAATACATGGTAACTAATGGCGGGTTTGAAGACAAACAGGTAACGACCAGCTTTTTGCTCGAGAAGTGCCTTCTAATAAAAATCACCGTGTACACATTATAAGAACGTATCTGATGAATCATCACTGCAGAGCAGTGTAGCGACGGGCTTAAATAAAGCCCCGATTAATTAATAAACCCAAGTAGGGTACGTTTCCAATGACACAAAACCCGGGCAGAGCTGGCAGAGCTCACGGCGTGCCAAGCCCTCGTGTTTTGGGGGGGTTTCCATGCCCTGAGCTTTTCCCACCCTCTTCTCCTCACTTTCACCACCGTGGGCCGCATCCAGCTCCCTGAAATCACCGGAAAAATTTCCAGTGACCCTGGGGAAAAAAATTAAATAGGCCCCGTTTGTCAAACACACCGTGCAAGTGGGATTTATGGCGCTGTTTGAAGTAGGGGTGACCCATCCTCGTCACTGGGCAGTGCCATGCCACCGGGGGAGAGGACATCCCTGCCCCTTCCCCTCCTCCCCTTCAAGTGCTGCACCTTCGCCGAGGCAGTGTCCGCTCTTTGCTGGCCAAGCAGAAGAACAAAGCACGCAGTGTAGTCAGAAAAGCCATTAGCGCTGCCAACCCTTAAGAAAAATTAGCATTATTCTTTAATGCCAGGCCCTACTCTGGTAGCACTCAGCAAGGCAGTGGGCTGCTCCAGTCACACCAGCTTGTGAAACCAACCAGAAAGCAAAACGTCTCTGGGAGGAAAACCTGATAATGCATCCGCCCCCACCACTATCTTCTTCAGCAACAGGAGCTAAGAACAAGATGATTTGCTGTTAAGGCATCAGTAAGGTATTTTCTCTTGTGCTAAAGTCCTTGCTGGGCTACCCAGGCCAGTCCCTGTGCCGATGTTCCTGCAGCCGCAGGCAGAGCGAGCCCTGCTTCGGGAGCCCCTGTGTCCAGGGAAGAGATCTCATCACCTGAGATCTAAACCGTTCAAGCTTTGTTCCTCTCAGTAAATCATTTTCTGGGCCTTTCAAACCAAAGATGCTAAGAGTTTAGAGCCAAGCTGCTCAAAACAGGTAAGCATTTTGCAAAACCAGTAGCTGTGAGGAGAAGCATGGAGCAATGGCCAAGGAGGACACGTTCCTCATGGGGACATCTCCTTCCCAATGCCCCTGGTGAAACCCTACAGTGAGCCAAAGAGTTTTATTGGCATGAAACGGCCAAAAGAAGTTGGGGAATGTGTCGCTCCCCATGGAAACACGATCAGCAAGGCACAGCCACCAGACAAGCAAAGCAAAAATGAGGAGCCATCAAAGTCCAGCTCCAGCCATGGAAAAAGGCCTAGTGGGACTCACAACACACGCGTGGTCCTCCTTCCTCCTGGTATGTCCCATCGTATGGGGTGAGTTCCCAGGGCTGTCTGTGCCTTGGCTGATCCTTAGGGATGCGGGCGGTGGGAGCCATCCTTCGGGCACCAAGGAAGGAAGGACCTTGCAGGTTGGGAGCAGAGTTGAACCTCCTGGATGGGGAAGAGAAAGAAATTTCCATGACTTGAAGTGTGAGTGAGCTGGGGGCACCCCAGGGGGTGAGTTGGGGAGCTTGGGGTACCTGCCAAGGCAGGTTGTGTTTTAATAGAGGGGTGGTGGGTTTTCAAACACACTCATGTTGGGGAGATGGGAGGTGAAGAGCAGCACCCACTGCTGGGGGAGGGACGGGAGCCAGGAGGAAAGGAGAGAAGGTGCACTAGAAATACACCGCAGCAGCAGCCAGCAGCAGCACAGGAGCAAAGGTTGTCCTGGTATTTCTATTATAAATCCAATTTCCATGGGTTTAGCGTGTAACTAAGACAGACAGAAGAAGAATGTGCCTCACTGGGTGATGCTCCAAGGTTTCCTAATCGGGAGCAATTTTAAATCTCTCTGGCCATTTCTGGCGCAGCCATACAGCAACAAAAATAAATAGAGGTAGGGTTGTTGAAATGCTTCCTTGGAGCTTTAAAGCCTCCAGAAAGTTCAGGCCACTTTGCTGCTGTCACGTCCCAGTGTCTCTCCTGGCTCTGCTCCGTCTGTCCCGTGGGACAGATGTTGCCGTGCTGCCCCTCTGGCCCTTGTGCAGCTGGAGAAAGCCCTGGCCCAGCCCCACCTCCATGTTCTCACCAGAAAGCCTCACTTTTGGAGACACCAAAAGGGCAGGGAGAAAGAAAAAAAATACCCTTCTCCAGGTCCCGAAGGTGGTGTCGGGTGCAGCCTGAGGAACATCGTCTTTGAGGCTGGCGGTGGGGCGGCGCATTCCCAGCCGCACACGCAGCATCCGCAAGTCACCAAACAGACAAGATGCTCAATTCTGAAGCTTCATTTTCTTAACAAAGCCAGGAATGAATCAAAAATGGCAGGAGCTGCAGGAACCTATTTACCCTGAGAGAGATTGGAAAAGAAAGCAAAAAAACAGCAGAAAATGAATTCAAGCCGCTATAGAGTCTGCAATTGTTGCTTATAGCTGCCTTCCGAAAGGTAGCTGGTAATTATCCTGCTTTATCATATAACAACAACTTATTACTGGAATAACGAGGAAAAATAAGCAGCAGGAACATGCCGCTGGTTCCATGTTATGCCACCTTGTCAGGCTGAACCTACAGCACTTCAGTGAGAACAGAACAATAATTTACTAATGTGCAAGCTTTAGGGTCTCAAAATATCATACGTGCATTGATTAACTGGTGTCTCTTCTTGTCTGGCAACTAAATAAAACTTTTAAGTCTTGATTTTGCAGGTAAGTGGGGAGAGAGCAGGAGGGGAGCGACCTCCTGGTGCAGCAAAAGCCACCGGAGAGGCCAGTCCTCGGGAATACAAGGACTAAACGCTGTGAGTTTGACCAGCAGCTGGTTAGAATCATGGAATCATGGAATTGCCCAAGTTGGAAGGGACCTTCCAAGTCATCGAGTCCAACCATCGACCCAACACTGACAAAACACCACCACTAGACCATATGTCTAAGCACTACATCTACTCATCTGTTAAACACCTCCAGGGATGGCGACTCCACCACTGCCCTGGGCAGCCTCTGCCAAGGCTTCACAACCCTTTCAGTGTAAAATTTTGTCCTAAAATCCATCCTAAACCTCCCCTGCAGCAACTTGAGGCTGTTTCCTCTTGTTCCATCGCCTGTTCCTTGGGAGAAGAGACCAACCCCCAGTTTTGTTTAAAGACATCCATATTTTTGGTGTGAAAACCGGCTCCCAACACCATACCAGGAGCAGACAGAGGCGAATGTCACCCCAGAATCACAGTTTTTTTGGGGGGAAATCCCCTCCCATCACTCACAGCACAGAGGTCGGCAGCTGGACTGAGATACCAGAGCAGTTTTGGCGGGTAAGCAGGTAAGGCACTGACCTCGGGTTGCTTTTCTTCCAGCCACTCTCTGCGTTGGACCAGCTTATTCTCCCACAGCCTTAAATAAAGCCACAGGGGACAACTAAGTTAAGTTTTTTTACAACATAAGCTCCAAATGGTACACACTAGCAAATTCTATTAGTTTAGTCTTAAAGCGCGACGTTCCAGCAAAGCTCGGAGAGCGGGTGGCACTTATCACCTCGAGAAGGGGGGGGAAGAGAAGCTAAATTTACTTTTCTGTCTTTATTCACCTTCTCAGCACTCTCATTTTCAGCCTCACTGATGGATGCAGCGTTGCCCAGGTGATGTGAAATCCCTCCCCGAAAAAATATTTCCCTTCAAAAGCCGCCGCTCTGCTTCGCCGGAGGGACCCGCCATCACCCTCACACACAGGAATAAAACCCCCTGTATATTTTCTCTTGTTAAAATAAATAAAAATAATAATAAAAAAAAGGCAACACCTGATTGATTAGTTCCCGCTCATCCTAATTGTCACACGGGGATGCTTTAGAGGGGGCTGGGGGCCGCCTCCGTTTCGCTCTCGGGTCAGACGCAACAAACTCGGGCACAACTGCAAAAATTAAAGACTTTTTCAAACTTTCCCACTTTAGGTAACTCATCACGTGCTCTCCGTTGGGTTATAAAATGAGGAAATTGTTTGAGCGAGCAGGAAGCCGCAGAGCCACAAGGCGGGGGGGGGGGTTTCTTCCCCCTCCCCAGGCCAATTAATCAGATCACGAGGACCCCACTGCCCCACGTTCCACTCTTCCCCCCCACAGAGGGGTTTTCAACAGCCAACATCTGTCATGTATTTCTATGTCCACCCTTTTTCCCCAAGAAAGTGGATGTTTTTGGGTTAAAAGCAGCTGGGGAGGTGCAAGGTCAAGTGTCCAGTTCAGTCCTGGGAAGACCGGAATGGGATTGCAGAGCTGGAACACCCATGGCGGGAGGTCAGGCAAGATAAAAGCCATGACTTTGGCCCAAATTTACCATAACCTTCTGCTCCTGGGATTCCCAGTACGGCCATGGGCATCCTGGCTGGGGCACGGGGACACGGGTGACAGCAGTCGTTGTGGTGGGTGTAGTGGGGGCTTTGGAAAATGCTCCATCCGCTCCCAGTCTCCTGTTCCTCATCCTCAGGGGACACCAGTGAAGGCCACAGGAACGTGAAGCCACCATCAGTCATCATCTCCAAGCCCGGCAGCCCTGACCACGGCGGTCGGGTCTCCCCCCTACCCCAGGCACATACCAACTGCTAATCAATCACACGCTAATTGAGTATTCAGGCTCAATGTTAACTCCTGGGCTCAGCCCAAGACGGATGCTACCAGGGGACACCCGCCTTGATGCCGGGATGGGATGGGGACAGGGTGGGGGACCCCGATTGCTGTTGGGGGACTGAAACCAGGCGATGACATGCCAAGAACCAAAGCGCTCGGTGCTGCCAGCAGAAGCCCCGCGGTCCCTTACCTGCAGTATCCAGGGGGGGATTCCCGGTGCCAATCCAGGTCCGCAGGCTCCATCCTTGGCGGGGACTCCCAGGATGGTGCAGGTTCTGTCCCTTCCACTGCCGGACCCCAGGACCCTGTCCCGTGCCAGGGGACAGCTAAGTGCCAGGCTGAGCTTTTTAACTCAAGATCTCTTTGCTTTTGTTACCTTTTTTTTTGTTTCATTTCATGTCATAAATTCAAACACTTAGAGCACTTTTTGTGCTCCTATTAATGGGAGCATGTTTTTTTTTTTAGAGGATTATATAATAATGCATATTTATGAGACAACCGCGGATCAAGAATACCGATATTTAAAAGATGCAATTATCTTTAAGAAGTTTGGCTTCATTCTCATTCTAATGAATACAATGTTTTAAAGCCAGCTAATTGGCTTGCCAGTCATTTAGTTCAGTTGCCTGCTCATTACAACTCCTATATTTCCTATATAAGCAAATTTAAAAGCAGTCGGTTACTCCAGCCTTAAGTGTCGGGCCTCCAAGGAATTCTTTTTTCTTTTTTGGTACCACACAATAAAAATAAGGCTTCCTAAACACTAGTGGCATCCTCATTAGATGAAACATCCTTTTGTTTTGATGGGAAAAGCCTGAATGTGAGATTAAAAGTAAAAAGGGGGGGTGGGAGAAAAGCGGAGAAAGTCTTTTATAGAAGCTGCTGCCACAGGAGATAACGCCGAACAAGTTCCAGCCTGAAACACGGGCACGCTAATTAATGCTGCGAATTCAGTCAGAAACGGGACTGTTCCTGGGATAAATTCGGCTGTAAGGACGGAGGGGGGGCAGAGGACACACAAAGCTTTGAGCTCCGGGGCTCAGGCCCCCACAGACCCCCACCCCGTCCCGCGGGCGAGGAGAGCTCTCCGAGTGCAAGCCAAACTGCTCTTTTGGCTGGTGTGTTTGGAAGCAGGGTTGGATTTAGCCTTATCGGTGCAGATTTGATTATTTAAGAGATTTTTTTTTTTTTTTCCCATTGAGTAATTATGTTCTGCTGAATTAGATTCCATTAAACAAGGCAGCCTTGATGACAGAAGCAAATACATGATTAATTTTAAATTCTGCTAGCTATGCCGTTCCCTTTGCAATAGCAATAAAGAGGATTGTGGTGGAAAAGGAAACACAGACGGACAGAGGCTTGGCCCGGAGACCTCCACAGTGGGAGCGATGGGTGCTGGAGCACCCCAAGACTCTCGAGTGCCACAGTCACCCAGGGGACCCTTGTTGGCTACTTGGAAGCGCTGCTGAAGTGGGAGCTGATCCTGATGGATGGCATGACCCTATTCTTGTTCTTTCTGGAAATAGAGGAGCACAAATCATCGCTGCTGTTTGCTCGGGCAAATCATTTTGCCATCACTTGAAGACTTTAAGTCATGGCTGGGTGTTTCCATCGATGGTTCTCACCCGAGGCTGGAAGGGAGGAAGGCCAGGGGAGGGTTTCTTTGATGCCCATAGGTCAGATGGGAGGTGCCAGAGGGACCCAGTGAGAACACAGAGGTCCTTGGCTGGAAATCGTTATCCTCCGTGATTCCCATCAGCTGAGGCAGAGATTTCAAAGCCACTCACATTCCCAACAGCCCCAGTTCGATGATGGGGAGAACTTCAAAATCCTCCCGTGCCCGGACCCCCTGGTGCCACCAGAGCCAGCGGGATGCTCGGAGAGGTGTCGGCATGAGCGGGCAGCCCCAGGACTGGCTGTGGGCAGGAACGCAGGCAGGAACGCAGGCAGGAACATCCCTTGAACACCAAGAGATGCTGAGATGCCCGGTGCTCCCCCGTACCCATGTACACATCCCGGCAGCCCGTGGTCGGGTTTCACCTGGTTGCAGCTCACCCATCACCTCATCCCTACAAGTATTCACACTTTTTGGACTGGTGTCAGCAGCAGAGGATAAACGGAGCTTGCTCAAGAGCCCACACAACGGACAGAGGGCTGAAGGCGATTCTGGGAGGGGAAGAAATGCTCGGGCTGGTTGTGTTTATGTGAACATCCCAAATCTATTAATTACCGCCAGTGTGAGAGGCCTGTGCCTGCTTCCTTGCACTTGGCTCGGGTCAGCATTGCACAGTATCAATCAACACGCCTTCGCGCAATTAAAAAGAGGCAGAAAAAGCAGCAGGGGTTTGCTGCTGGCAGCGGGCTGAGCTCCCCCCGCCCCAGGGAGCCCCTTGGAGGGTTCCCCAAAGATGCAGCTCATTCCCGAGCAGGGCTTTAAACCCAGGCAAGGTCTGCTCATCCACAGGCACCCTGCACCCACTGCGTACCTCGAGACCCAGCCTCTCTGCCCTGCCTACGGACATCAGCGTTCCCGGTAAAACCACTGTTAAAAAAAAAAAATCAAGGCACTTAAATTACATATTAATTTGATTTTCCAGAAGGTTACTAGGAAATGTTTTCAATCAAGAAGTAAATTCGGATTGTAATAAAATATTAGATAAATATTTACATCAGCCCTGGCTTTACTTTAAAAGGAGGGATTTTTTTTCCCTCTTGCACACGCTGCCAAAGTAGTTAGCTGGCAAGCCAGGGAAAAAACCAAGGTCTGAGAGTCACTTTTTCCCCAAGCAGATCCATCACCGAGCGATCAGAAGGTTTATTTTTCCCATGTCTCCCCCAAATACCATCATTTCCCTTCCTAAAAGATTCCATGTGTGTCCCGAGCGCGTGGTCACCCAGGTAAGGCAGAGACATCAGCTATTTATACAAATTAGATGGGGGGGGGGGGAAGGAGGGGAGGGAAAACAGCTTCAAAGCTGCAGCACATTAAAAGGAATTTATTAGATGTGTTGTGTGGGCAGGATGCCAGCTAAATTTAATATGGATCTATATACAAAGAAACTGTCTAGTTACACAGAATGAATATTTAATCATGCATGGATCAAGCAATTTCACAGAAGTAATTAAAAGCAGGCTTTGTTTATTGCTAAAAATTATAGCTACCCTATTGACCTGGTGCTGGAGTTCTTTCGCCATATTGAACACGTTACCTGCTGATATTATGTTATTAAATGGGGATTAAGACTATTTTTTTTTCCCTTTGCAGATAAGAGCTCTTAAGCTATCTTGTCTGTTTGTGCACAGAGGAGGGGAAAAGAGAAATAAAAAAAAAAAAGCTCCAGAGTGAAAAAAACAAGCCTGCATGAATGAGAAGGGTTAGGAAAACACTCGTACCTATAAGGGTAAGGCAGAAAACGATGAATTGATTAAATACTGGATGGATTAGTTTGCTCTCGGGGGAGCAGAACATCTCAAGGGATGATGCTGCTGGGGGACTGCCCGGGGGTCACATTGGCACCAAATCCGAGGCAGAGCCAGGCAGAAGGATGCTCAACCCGGACATCGACCAGGGAGGAATGGTGGAAAAAATACTTACGGTGGAATTCAGGTCTTGTGTCCCAGCCTCTCCCCTGTGCCACGGGGAAGCTGGGGCTGTGGCCGCTGTTTCTTAGGGCTTGTTGGGTGTTAAATCCCACTTCCACGTGCCGATGGCTCTGCGCATGGAGCACACCCCGTGGATCCACTCCGAAGCCAACTGACAACGGGGGATTCACTGCGTGGCCTTAAGCAGTCCCGTATCATCAGAAACTCACACTCCCAGACCCAACCGTCCTCGAAACTCGGCTCGCTCTGACCTTGGGACCAGCAAGAAGAGCCAAAAATCCTCCTCCAGGCTTTGCTGAGCACCCCTGGGCACAGGGCAAGACCGGGGCTGGGTCCTCGCACAAGAAAAGGCCACTGTTGCTGGTGGGATTCAAACACGCCTGTTCGCATCCCCCGTCTCACATCCCGTGGGCCACGGGGAGCCAGAGAAAGAGCTGTCTGCTAACCCTGGAGACGAGCAAATACTGCTTACCTGGAAGAAACCCTTGGTGGGGGGGGAATCAGAGCCAGAACGGGCTGGAAAGGACCAGATCCAGCCTCCGTGGTGCCTGCGATCCCTGGGGGGAGAGAAGGAGGTCAGCAGAATAAATCAGAAATTCAGCGTAAGCCGCCCGTTCCCAGGCACCTCCTCCTCCCCGAGCGCAGGGCAGCATCACCAGCCCACGGCAGCAGCATCACCAGCCCACGGCAGCAGCAGCATCACCAGCCCACGGCAGCAGCATCACCAGCCCACGCTACCACCACCAACACAGCAAGCCCCTCATTACTTAATGAGCCGCTCACTAAAGCGCGCGGGAGGCCGCCGGCTGCCTGGTAGTTTGCTGATGCACAGGATCCACGAGGTCCCCAAATCCTTGCTAGCCTGGGCAGCCCCCCTTACCTCCCCCCCCAGCATTTCTGCCTCACGAGAAGACGATGGGGTGCAAGGAGCAGGACATCCCCCAACCCGCGGAAGAGGCTCGGGGACATCACTCCCGTGCTGTGGCGTTGGGGTACGTGTGTTTGAGAGCAGACGGGTTATCCCGAGGAAGAAATACCTTCAACATTTGCATTTTAAGCCCCCCCAAACATTTTTGCAAAACCAATAGCTACAGACAAAATGCCTCCGTTAAAGCAAAGCGGCTTCAAGGGGGTTTAATATAAAACCACCTCCTGGAATAATAACTTCACGTAAGAGCGTAAGAAAAATCAGGAGCTCAGGGTGCAAAGGGCTGGGAAAACAAAGGCAAGAGGCCGGGGAAATGCAAGCAGCGAGAGAACACGCCGGCGTGGAGAAGTCTGAGAAGGCGATGGGCTGTCAGAGCCCAGGGTGCCAGACAGGAGGAGTTCCCAGGCTTCTTGCCGCCCCACGCTCCTCTCCCCGGCTCGGCACAACCGTTCCCCCTCCCACCAGCCGCTCGTAAGCTATTAGCAGATGAGGATATTACTATTTTACCCTTACTTTGCATAACTATAAATGACAGAGCAAATTGCCACTCGGTGAGAAAACAAGCCTGATGTATTTAAGCTGACAGCGTCTCTTTACATTATGATTATTTATAGCGCGTTAGCACCGGGGCGGCTTCGCCAGGCGCTACCCGGGGCCGGCAGCTCCCGACCCGCAGAGCAGCTCCTTTAGAACAATAAACCACCAGCGCCGCTTCCCAGAGCCCGCCAGAGCGCACCGAGCAAAATAAAAGCCAGGGGTGATGACATTTATAAGCACTAAGATCTTAAAGACAGAAAAAATACTACCGTGGATGAAGGCTTTGAATCAAGTTTTAATAAAAAAGCTGGAGTTCCAGCCAAGGGCTGCTCAGCTGGAATATTAAGAAAATTCACACCCTTTACTAGTTCCATTTTTGCTGTGGGATGCTTAAAGACATTTCTGATTACACATATGCATATATACAGATACATATATGTGTACGTACATATATGTGTGGCCTTGAACCCCTCCAGGGATGGGGCAGCCACAGCTTCTCTGGGCAACCTGGGCCAAGCTCTCACCACCTTCAGAGTGAAAAATTTCTTCCTAATATCTCATCTCAATCTCCCTTATTTCGGGTTAAAACCCTTCCCCCTCCTCCTCTGGCTCCCCTCCCTGATCCAGAGTCCCTCCCCATCTCTCCTGGAGCCCCTTTAGGGACTGGAAGGGGCTCTAAGATCTCCCCGGAGCCTTCTCTTCTCCAGGCTGAACCCCCCCAGCTCTCTCAGCCTGTCCTCACAGCAGAGGGGCTCCAGCCCTCCCAGCATCTCCGTGGCCTCCTCTGGCCCCGCTCCAACAGCTCCATGTCCTTCTGATGTTGGTGGCCCCAGAGCTGGAGGCAGCACTGGGGAGGGGTTCTCCCCAGAGCAGAGGGGCAGAATCCCCCCCCTCACCCTGCTGGCCCGGGATGCGAGGGGCTTTCTGGGCTGCCAGCTCATGTTGCTGGGGCATATTGAGCTTCTCATCAACCAACACCCCCAAGTTCTTCTCCTCAAGGCTGTTGTCCAACCATTCTCCGCCCAACCTGTGCTTGTGCCCAGGTGCAGGACCTTGCCTTTGGCCTGGTTGAACTTCATGAATACTATTGATTGAACACTACTAATAGCATCCCCTGAGCCCCGCCACGCTGGCTCCCAGCTCCCAGCCCAACCTTCCCTGCAGGAGCACTAATGCAGTCCCGTGGGCTGACACCCCAACACCTTCCCCCTCCCCACCATTGATGGCTCTCAGGTGCAGGGGGTGATGCCCTGCAGGGTGCTGGGGACCTCCTCAGGGTGTTGCTGTGCCCAGACCTGCACTAGCCAGATGCCACCACTCATCCCCGGAGGGTGCGAGATGGCCAAGTTCGTTAATGTTTCCTTCCAAGCTGGTGGAACGAGGAGCTGGTGGTGGTTCCTTCTCCCTGGAGCGGTGGGACTGTCCCACGCGAGGATGCTTCCAGGGCGAGAGTTAGCTGACCCGCAGGTAGTTATCTTGTCTATCCCGCCTGTTAACATTCGCTAATCGGCGCGTGTGAAAGGGAGCTCAAATCACAGAGCGTAATTAAGATGTGAATTCTGATGTGTAGGAAGAAGGAAGGGGGGGGGGAACGTGGCCTCTCAAGGTCAAAAAACAAACCTAGACAAAAGTGTTATCTCCAGTGTTGCACAGCTGATTGCATCATCTGCATATGAAATGAAATATAATTAATATTTGTCATGCACAGACTGTTGCTGAACTCCCCTCACCCCCGCCCTCCCTTCTTCATTAATCTCCTAGTAACAGCCAGAAAGTTGCATGCGGTAATAAAACACCAAGAACCCTCTCCAGTGATCTGAATTGGAGATAAATCTATTCTCTTGTCAGCAAGCCTAGAAGGCAGAAACTGTAACTTCCCCCAGAGTCAGCGACCTAGCTTGCAACAATTTGCTTAATTAGGAGAAAACAATATTTTTCACTAAATTGGGTGGCTAATGTATATCATTATCATCTGCCAAGGAAGTGGATTTGCCCTCGTCCGCCGTGCCAAGAAGACAGCTGAACGTTATATTTACCTAGAAAGTATCCCTCAGCCCGGCGTTAAGGAGGACGAGAGACGAATTATACCTTCACGTTAATGCTCGATGATTCTCTCATTGCGTGTCTGGAGGCCTCTTAGGTCTTACTTCTCTGAGACATGAAACAATGATTTGTCCCAGGTATATTTTTCATCAATCCCATAAAAACTTCCAGTCGATGTTAATGGAGGAAGAGTTTATCTCCAGTGGGTCCCAGACAGGCTTATGCCAAGGATATGCCAAGTACCCGTTAAACAATAAGACGTCGCAGGGTGCGTGATGGAGCGCAATAAAGACACCCCGAGTTGAGAGAGGGCGATTACGCCGCTGATGAGAAAAGCTCCTTTCAAGCAGCTTTACCCTGAAAAGGGGTTTGGGGAGGGGGTCGGTCCCGTGCGGGCACAGAGAGCTCCCCGGCCCCCTGCACGCACCAAAGCTCTTATTTACTAAAACGCCTCCCACAAAGAAAACTCCAGCCCGGCTGGAGCTCCTCCGACAGCGGGGAAGCTGCACCCCAAGTCCTCAAACATCCATAAAACCCGTGGGGACGCACACTTAAAACACACAAAACCCCGATAGTCGGTGCCAGTGGTGAGCACGCAAGGCTGGGACTGGACTGTTTTAAAGCCCAAACTTTAAAATATTGACCAAATCGACCCATGCAGGTTTTTGCACAGACCATCTGGCCCCACGAGGGACCATCCTGCCCCGTCATGAGCTGCTCTCCCCATCCAGGCCGGGCAGAAGGCTCCGGGGCTGGAGAAGGGGAGTTTTCCCAGCACTAAATCCTGAATTTCTGCCTTGGTTTGTCTTAAGGTGAAGTTTAGCAGATCTCATTAATATTCCCTCGCCAGCTCGAACCCGAGCACTGACAACTTCTCCCTGGTGTGGTGACTCCGCACTAATTACCAGCCTGCCCCAGATGGATGCAAAAGCCAATTTTTTCCCAGACTGTGATTTTTCCACCTCCTCTGCCTTTGCTTCCCCACCACAACCCGCCCTCCCCTGACACCTCCCCGAGCACACGCTGGTGCACCTTTTCTCCCAGCCAAAAAAAAAAAAAAAAAAAAAAAAAAAAAAGAAAACCAAATTAAAACCAGGCCCACACCTGAAAAAATTTAAAGACCTTGTGAGAAATTGGCAGGGGATGGAGCTGCCCGGGGTCTGCCAGCTTCGCACACCCCAGACCTCACAGCTTCCTGCATCTTGCCCCCCTCTGGAGCCACAAGCTGGGTTTTGGTCTTTTTTGTTGGGTTTTTTTTTTTTGTTGTTGTTGTTTTTTTTTTAAAGCTGGGCCCAGATCTGAAGTTTCGGCTCAGGTCCTGGCTCTCACATAGCCCGATTCCACTACATCTTCTCCTTCGCTTCTTATAACTTTTATTAGCCCAGCAAAAGCAGCTGAGGCTTGGAAAGCCCCGCCGTGTTCACCACGGCGCAGACCTCAGAGGAGACCACACTTTCCGAAAGTTTACTTTTGACTGTAGCTTTCAGCTCAGAAAACAGAGCCCGGCCTTTTCCACCTCGTTTGCTAACTTCTCACTAAACCAGTGAAAACCCCATTTACCGTCCTGTTTATACCAATTCTTTTTTTTTTTTTTTTTTTTTTTTTTTTCCTTTTTGGCTGCTTCCCTGCCTTTACAGCCTGTGCCGGTCTGATTTCACAGTGTGCAAATTGGGTGCCTTGCTCTGGGGAAACTGGGGTTTAACCAGCATTTTGCCGGCCTTGGGTTATTTCCAAGCCCCCCCCCCTCCCCGATGCATCACTTAACGGTGCTCATTTTTGGGCAGCCTGCAAAAGCAGGGCTGGATGGCCGTAGAAGAAAATTCTTGCGCTGGATATCCAGAAGCAAAATTTGCAGTTTTTAAACCCAGGCTCGGTTTTTAAACCCCCACGAGGAGCGGCACAGCTCGGGCAGAGCCTGTCACCAGCGGTGGCCACCAGCTGCAGTCACCCTGTCACCCCTGAGATGGAGCAAATGCAGGTCCCCTCCCCAAAACACAGGCTGGCATCGAATCTCTGCTGGGAAGGGGAAAAATCCCCCCTCCAACCCGGCCTTGAACCCCTCCAGGGATGGGGCAGCCACAGCTTCTCTGGGCAACCTGGGCCAGGCTCTCACCACCCTCACAGCAAAGAAGTTCTTCCCCAGATCCCATCTCAATCTCCCCTCTTTCAGTGTCAAACCCTTCCCCCTCCTTCTAGGGCTCCCCTCCCTCATCCAGAGTCCCTCCCCAGCTTTCCTGGAGCCCCCCCCTTTAGGGACTGGAAGGGGCTCTAAGGTCTCCCCGGAGCCTTCTCTTCTCCAGGCTGAACCCCCCAACTCTCTCAGCCTGTCCTCACAGCAGAGGGGCTCCATCCATGGATCATCTCTGTGGCCTCCTCTGGCCCCACTCCAACAGGTCCACGTCCTTCCTGCGCTGAGGACTCCAGAGCTGGACACAGAAGCTCACACACCTCCCCAGGCAGGCACACAGGGGAGCTCACCGAGAGCTCTGAGCAAGGGCAGCCCTTTCCAAGCCTTTCCCCGCATTCCCACGGTTAAAAAACCCACCCCACGCCATCCAGCTCCGTCAAAGCCAAGCTGCTGTTGCACCGAACCACTTAAAAATAGCAGGGAGGCTCAACAGAGACAGAAATTAAGGACCTTCCATCCCAGACTGGGGAGCGCATCTCTCTCATCCCATCTGAAGAAGCTCAGAAAAGCTGCAACTGAAATTCTCTCATGAAAAGTGAGCACCACACGGGTGCTGTATATTTGTAGGACTCTGCACTGAAGACAGATCAGCCCCAGAAGGTCCCCTTGATCCACCTACCCCATGGCCCATCTTCCAGCACGTCCCAGAAGAGGTACTTGATGGCCCCATGCAGACCTGGACCTTCCAAGGTTGCCCAGCTCCAACAAAATTGCCAAAATAAGATGAAGTGAAAAGAAAATAGGCAAGTTCAGGAGAGTTAGTGGGGAGATAAAGCAAAGGGAGACCAGGGGAGGGTTCATGCTTGGGGATCAGCGGTATAATCGGGGAGGAAATTGCAAAGGAATTCCTTGGAATAGGGCGTGCTGCTAATGGGTTCCCTCTGCACCGCCGGAGCTGAGCCTCTCCCCATCTGGATCCAATGCCAGCGTTATCCCGGCACCGGGATGCGTCACAGACAGGCAAACTGCGCTGAGCCACGTTGTTTGAGGGAGAGAAGCGAGCAGCATCGGCAAAAATCCCATTGGAAATGAATGAAACTGCCGGATCCCTCCACCTTCCGCATGCAGAGCCGGCTGGGCATCGCGGGACAGGAGCAACGGGGGCTTCCAGCCACCCTCATCCTCCTGGAGCCCATCCTCGCCACCCACCCGCTGCCCCTGGGGAGCTGCTGGGGTCCGGGCACCCCACGGGGATGCCTGCGGTGGGCCGGGAGCTGCGGGGATGGGGCAGGGGTGCTGGGGGTCACCCCCGACACTGCCATGGGTGGTCCCCCGGGGCTGGCAGGGACCCTCACGCTGCCGCGGTGACGCTCCTGATCCCGGCAGAGCCGTGCCTCTGCCAGAGGCAGGGCCTTGGCGTTTGCACAAGAGCAGCCTTTCCAGCAGGGAAATGGCCTTTTTCCAGCACGCCATTATTTCTGTTTTATAATGTTGCGCCGCAGCCAGAGAATGGATCCGCGGAGCCTCTTTGGCACCGGGGAGGTTAACATTTTCCTCTTGGCACTTGTGCACTGATAGCTGTTAAGTGCAGGCTGCTCCTAGGCCAAAGATATGCCTTTCAATAATCTCTTCCTTTACCATTTCAAAGCCTCGACAATAAGTATTACTTCCTG
This sequence comes from Numenius arquata, assembly GCF_964106895.1. Classification (NCBI taxonomy): domain Eukaryota; kingdom Metazoa; phylum Chordata; class Aves; order Charadriiformes; family Scolopacidae; genus Numenius; species Numenius arquata. The sequence continues at coordinate 1,350,704 of NC_133586.1, forward strand.
GCAATTCCCCTTAGCGGCACAGAACGTGCTCTGCCTGGGAGACAATACTCTCCGAGCGGGAGAAGGCTCTTTGCCGGAGCCTTGTTGTCGTTCCTGCTTTTGTGGTAAAGCAGGAATTCATCTGCTATTATATTTTCATCTCTCTGTCATCTGTTGGTATTGGAAAGTGTACTCCCCGGGCTTGCTGGACACCACATGAGCTAGTTAATGTTAATAAAAGATTAAATTAACTACGGGATCAGCAAGGCTTTCAAGAAACATATAACATTAGATTAATCCCAGACATGCAGATTATTACACATATTACTGGATTTAAATATCAAATTGAAACCGGAGAAGGAAAAGGACTGTGCAATATCTGAACTATCCAAGCGTGCCCATTACCCGGGGAGGAAATAAATCCCCTCGGCCCCTGAAGTCCTCGCCGCTGGAAGAGCGGGGGCCGGAGCGCTGCGCTCACAGCCAGAGCTGCGCAAGGAGAGCCCTTTCTCTGCCATTAGGCATTGATCCAGCCCTTAATGAGGTCAACGGGAGGCTTTCCATGGCCTTCAGCAGCCTTTGGAGCAGCTTCTTCCCAGCAAATCCAAGACTAAGAACCCTTAGACAAGCACAGCTTCGTCAGCAGGGGCAATTAAGCCCACGGCGGGAGCAGAGGAGCTGCTGCCACCACCAGGCCACCTCCCTGCAGATGGCCAAGCCGGGGAGGAGAAGCATCCTTCCTCCCTTTGCCCCAAGGCTGGCAGCCACTGTTGGAGAGAGCATCACGGGGAACATCATGGAGACCATCACGGGGAACATCGAGGAGAGCATGGTGGAGAGCATCCCACCACTCTGCAGGAGGACAGGGCAGGGCTGAGCCGGAGGAGCTGGCGTGGGGCTCTAGTTCCGAGCTCAGTCCCACGTTAGGAGCCAAATCTTGATACGGAAAAAATTCTAGCACAAAACCAGCAGGACGCAGCCCCGAGTTACAGAAAGTTCCCTGCTGCGTTAGAGCCGCAGGCTTGCGGGGTTGTTCCTTGCGTTTCGTGGCTTGGAGCCCTGGATGGTTTTCTCATTTGCTGAGAGACTGTATTTCTCCTACTAAGTCTGATTTCTTCCTCTGGGCTCACCAGTGGCTCAGCCAGTGAAGCACTTGGCTGCGAGCACATGGCCGGCCCCAGGGGTGGCCACCTCCAGCCCTCCCCACAGGTTGGCTTCTGGGGAGAGAATATCCCACAAAGGGGTCAGAGAAAACATTGCCCGAAGATCCACATTTACCCACATTTATGGATTCCTGCCTTCCCTTCCTCGTGGACCATCGAAGTCAGACAGTAGCCAAAAGCATCACGAAGTGGGTTGGTTGGGTTTTTTTTTTGCTCCCTATTTTGGTTACACCTGGTTCATAAAAGAGATCCAGAATATCATTAATACGCCAAGAATTTTCCCCGCTTATTGTTTCAAACGCAGAGAATGGAGGAAAGAGCATTCGAGGCTGGATTTTTTGGGGGTGTGGAAGAAGCCCCATGGAGCCAGTGGGATGAAAGCACTGACCGTGCAGGGGCAGGAGGAGAGCCCTGGGCTGCTGGCCACATCTCGCACCGGTTTGAAGACACCGGGGGTGACCACGGTCCCTCCGTGGCGCCGCATCAGCGCCACAACTCGCCTCTCTCCACCCATGAAAAAAAAAATTAATGCCGTGAGCTGCAAATGAGCTGAAACTCGGTGGCGGGCCAGAAGATGGCCTTTCAGCCTCTGCCCGCCGGGGATTTACTCCCCCGACTTACAAACAAGCATCCAAACTCCTGTGCCACACTGACATCTTATGGAAAAAGCATTTGTTACAATTGCAGAGCCGCAGGAGCCGGGGAGGCGCTTAAAAGACAGGTTTTCTATATGAATTTTCAACATCAAAGCCCCAAATTTTGTTGCCCACCTCGTCCCAACAAAACTGTCTCCGTTTGGATAAAGATCAGCTAAATTTCTCCGCAATTAAAGCGACGTAAGCGAGACCGTGAGTCCCCTCGCTGCTTGGCACAGCCTGGAGGAGGTCTTGTAGCTGCAAATCTAAGACTGAACCTCCAGCCTCGCTTGTTTCCAGTGATTTTATATTAAAAAAAAAAAAATAATAATAAAAGAAAAAAAAAAAAAAGTCTTTTGGTGCACTGACCTCTATAGCAAGATACAAAATTAATTGGCTAGAAATTAATGAAGGAAGCAAGAGGGAATCCCAAGTTACAGGGTACAAGATAACAATGTGCACGTGGACCCTCAGGACACTAAAGCCCGTTGGCAAACGGCCACTTTGTCCTTCCCTCCGAAGGGAAAGAGAACACGGGTGAGCAGCGTCACCAGCACTCCCAGTTTGCCCATCACGTTTTACAGCCAGGAGATTTTTATGGTTTGTTTTTTTTTTTTTTTTTTTTTTTTTTTGCAGGGGAGCAGAAATAATCTCGCTGCAAATTATTGGGAACCTTATCTGAACCTCCGGGATTGCTTTCAGCATCACCGCCCATGGATAAACAGAAATCATTCCCAATATTTAGCAAAATTGCTTAAAATAAACATCACGGGGAGCAGCCATCCAGTTCGCAGATAAAACGAGGATGCATCACCCTCCGGGGAGCCCTGCCGTGGCCACTCAGCCAGACCTCGTTATTGCCAGACCCCAGAGCTCACAAGCTTTAATGCCTTTTACCTTGAAGCCCCCCGTCCCGGCAGCCGGGCATGGGGGGGGCCGTGGGATTGGGGGGGAAACTGTGGGAGTGGGGATGAGCCGTGGGAGCTGGGACAAGGCGTGGGAGTGGGGATGAGCCTCCAACCAGGCAGCAAACCCTGGGGGGCAGCGGCAGAGACGGAGGTGGTTCTGGAGATGAGAACTGGAGGGATTCTGACATGATTTTTCCCTTCTTTCCAAGCGCTGAGGTTTGAGACATCATTTCTTTCAGCACAGTAAAAGCAGCCAGTTCCGCCTTTCCTCCCAACCCCCCAGCTACACTGGTGGGACACCAGTGTCCCCGCACCCCCCGGAGCAAGCCTGGCCTCTGCACCCAACCCAGATCCATAGGAGATGGGTCCTGGGGTCTCCCCTGGCACCTCCAGGAGCCTGGGAGTCCCCCCCTTCACAAACCCTGTCAATAAAAGCTTTGTTAAAATCCTTGGCCGGCTCCAACACACCAACACACCACCTTTTTCTTTTTTTTTTTTTTTCTTTTTTGCAAATCACTTCTGGGAATGAATCCCCCCTTCCCCCCCCCGTTACCTGCCATGGCCATGAACAACGCCATCACAAGTGTCCTTTAGATAAGGTTGCTGCCACTTAATTAGCTAATATTTGCACAGCGGCGGGCAGAGTAGGCAGCTCCCTCGGCGCCAAGCATCGCTCGAAGGTGGGAGATGATCCATCTGTATCGCCCGGGAAAGGATGCAGACCAGCGGGCTCTCCCAGCAGAAAGTCACCTACAGAAATGATGTTTGTCCCCTCCCAAGGCTTTCTTATTTATTGCCGCCTTTATTATTTATTATTTCAAAGAATAAAGGGGCCAAGGGCAGATTAACCACAGGCTTACTGAGCTGCTTCTGCATTTCCAGAGACACCTTTGGGCTCTGCCCTAGAGAAAAAGAAGATGTTGAGGAGGAGGATGCAGCACAAGGGCAGGAGGATGTAGAGGGGGTTCATCACCCACCAGTCCCGGCAGTGGGATGCCCCATCCTGATGCTCTGTGGATGTGGGATCTCCCTGGAAGAGAAAACACCGCATCCCGATGCTCTGTGGATGTGGGATCTCCCTGGAAGAGGAAACACCACGTCCCGATGCTCTGTGGATGTGGGATCTCCCTGGATGAGGAGACACCGCATCCCGATGCTCTGTGGATGTGGGATCTCCCTGGATGAGGAGACACCGCGTCCTGATGCTCTGTGGATGTGGGATCTCCCTGGATGAGGAGACACCGCGTCCTGATGCTCTGTGGATGTGGGATCTCCCTGGATGAGAAGACACCGCGTCCTGATGCTCTGTGGATGTGGGATCTCCCTGGATGAGGAGACACCGCGTCCCAATGCTCTGTGGATGTGGGATCTCCCTGGATGAGGGAACACTGCATCCCGATGCTCTGTGGATGTGGCACCTCTCCTCCTCACAGGACCATTGCCACTGCAGCCCCTGGGGGCTCCCAGCATCCATGGACTTAGTCCCCAAGCCGTTTCTTGCCTCTCCTTTCACTATTGCCACGATAACACTGCAGGCCAAAACTTGAGGAACCTGTAAACACTTTGGAGAAAAGCTCTTTATGGTGAGGCAGTAATTAAAGATACCAGTAGCAATACCCACACTGCAGGGAGAATGACAGAAAGAGACAAATGTGCAGAAACCCTGAGAAACAGTGGTCAGAGCACAAAACAGGACGGTGAGGAATCTGGGCTTTGCTCCCTGCTTTGGCCCAAAGGGGAATATTTGGGATAAACTCACTGACTCTCAGTTTCCCACATCCATAAATCTTTCTGGAGGGAGCCCCGTTGCCCGGGAGCAAAGGCTGCTCCCACCTCCCATGGGGCTCACACGAGCCACGGCTTCAGACCTCGGGTCACCTTCCCTGCTGAGCACCCATGGTGCAAAAGCATAATTACGCGATCTTATTTTTAATAAGAAGAGTTTTAAAGAGTTTGCTCGTGGCTGTCGGGGGTGGAAAGAGCCGTGCCCAACTCCATGCCGTGGGTTTCGCCCTCAGTTCAGCGGCATCTTGTTCTCTCCAGGAATTTCAGGGCTGAGCAAACGGGTCTGGTTTTGGTTTTAGGTAGCGGAGGGCGCTGGCAGGGGGCTGCCTCCAGCAGATGTGAGCGCTGGGTTAGAGAAGCCTCGCCGTAATTTATGCCCTGGTTTGGGAACCCCCAGCCCCCTGGGGAGCTTGTCAAATCCACATCGTGGGCCAGAGAGCCAGATCTCGCCGCTGGAGCCCTGCTGACATCGCTACTCACTCTTTCCCCCCTTCACACCCCCCTGCTCACCAGCAAATCTACCTTCTGGGCTGAAACAGGGTGGTTTGAGGCCGATTCCTGACCATCACTGGGGAATTTCCAGTGTGAAACACACACAGATACTTCTTTGCTTCTTTTGGGACAGCCTTTAAACGTGGTCAGCCCTTCACACGCCACTTTGCACCAGCTGCTGCCAAGGAGAAGGGCTCTGCATGTCCAGCTCAGCAGCTGGGAAGTGATGGAGCTCCCAAAAAAAATCAAGGGATCAGCTGCAGTACGGTCAGAGGAACATCTGCTTGGTGCAGAACGTCCAGTTTTGGGGAGGAATGCCTTGTTCCTAGGGCTGTCATGCAGATGATGAGCCACTGCTATAACACTCGGAGCCCTGCAGCCCCTCCAGCACTGACACGATTCCCCTTTCCCAAGTCAATGGGATGGTAAATCCATGTTAAACCCCACCTGGTAAGCCTCCTCGGGCCTCAGCTCCAGCCCTGGCAACATGGGATGGAGACACTCATCCCACTGATGCTGTGAGGACAGGCTGAGAGAGTTGGGGGGTTCAGCCTGGAGAAGAGAAGGCTCCGGGGAGACCTCAGAGCCCCTTCCAGTCCCTAAAGGGGCTCCAGGAAAGCTGGGGAGGGACTCTGGATCAGGGAGGGGAGCAATGGGAGGAGGGGGGAGGGTTTGACACTGAAAGAGGGGAGATTGAGATGGGATCTGGGGAAGAACTTCTTTGCTGTGAGGGTGGTGAGAGCCTGGCCCAGGTTGCCCAGAGAAGCTGTGGCTGCCCCATCCCTGGAGGGGTTCAAGGCCAGGTTGGAGGGGGCTTGGAGCAACCTGGTCTGGTGGGAGGTGTCCCTGCCCAGGGCAGGGGGTGGCACTGGTGTGGCTTTAAGGTCCCTTCCAACCCAAACCAGTCTGTGATTCATCCTGAAAGGTGGGAGAAAATAAAAGACATTCAGTTTTCCATCCCGTGATGTGAGGATACATCCCAGCCTCTTCCCATGATAATCCCCTTACAGTGACACTTTGCCCCGTCCAGGGCTTTTGGCAGCTCCAGACGGGCTCAGCGCTGACACATCTGGAGCCATTTGCAGCAGCGAGAGGGGACTCCAAGAATAACAACAGTAATTTATCCTGACACGGAGACGGGCTCTGGCAAATCCACCTTTACAGCCGCTCACGGCGGGGGGAAAACAGGTCTGCAAGGAGGGTCCCTCTCCCACAGCGCCGCGGGAGAGACATCAACACCCCCGTTAAACAGCAGCATCTCACACCTCGGCTGCACTGAGGGAGTGGGGGGAAATGTGCCCTGATTTCCGAGCGACTCTCCATCATCCCTCCCTCCCCAGAGCGCCCGGTGTCCCCCAGGATGGGGGGACACGACACGTGATGTTAAAGTGCCATCTGGGCCGGCGGCTCAGGAGGCGGCAGGACAAGCAGCCCCTTCTCCCTCTTCACTTTTTGCAGGTTTTGTTGCTTGTGCAAGGTGCTGGATTAACGATGCCAAGCTCCGCACCTCCCCAGGCCAGCGAGGACGGGTGACAAAGTGCTTTGCAGCCACCGCGGTGAAGCCGTGCCGAGCCCAGAGGGAACGGCGGGGGGGACACACACAAATCCTGCCTCTTTCCAGCCGGGAGCTCCCAGCCGCTGACACCTGGCTGTGAGTGATTAGCAGAAACCATCAGCCTCATTTCATGCATTTTAAGCCAGACTCTGGTGACTGGAGGTCACAACCCCTCGCTAATGGGAGGCTTCGCGTGCCTGACCGATGCCCCAAAGCAATTAGTCCCTCACAATGCTATATGGAATGGAAAAATGAAAAGTTTTCTTACTCTTGGCAGAATTTAGTCCCTGTAAAGCGAATAAGCGTGATGCTATTTACCAAACTCCGTGTCCCCAGGAGGGCTGCGGCAGCTCCTTGAGGGAGAGCCAGCATCACTCCATCACAGCCCGTCTCTCTTCCTGGAAAACCCTGGGAGAGAGGTTTTTAGCCCAAACCCCATGACCGTGAGCCGCCCTGGCATGGTCAGCCACGGAGCCTGCAACCTCCCTGCCAGGGACGGGGCGAGAGCAGCTCGGGGGAGTTATAACCCAAGCAGCAATGCAGACCCCAAATAGCGATTACTTGTCTCCTTAGAATCATAGAATAGAATGGTTTGGGTTAGAAGGGACCTTAAAAACCACCAAGTTCCATTCCCCGCCTTCCTCAGGCAGGTTGTGCTTCGCCAGCACTTCTGACCACCTCCAACCTTCAGCTAAAACACCACGACGTCTATTTATAAGACCCGGGGACTGTAAAAACCTACATTCGAGCCCTGGAGCGGCTCAGCCAAGTCAACCACCGAAGGCATTAGCACCTCCCTCGCAGCCAGGCCACACAAACCCAGGCTGGCAGCATCCTCCTGGCCCAGGAGGTGCCAACCCACCCCACCCCAAAGACCATGCTGGCTGCAGGGTGCGAGTCATAGAATTGTCGAAGTTGGAAGGGACCTTTCAGAACATGGATTCCAACCATCCACCCAACACTGACAAAGCCACCACTGACCCATGTCCCTCAGCACCACGTCTGCCCAGCTTTTAAATCCCTCCAGGGATGGCGACTCCACCACTGCCCTGGGCAGCTTATTCCAAGGCTTCACAACCCTTTCCAGGAAGAAATTGTTCCCAGTATCCATCCTAAACCTCCCCTGGAGCAACTTGAGGCCGTTTCCTCTTGTCCCATCGCCTGTTCCTTGCCCTGGGCTGGAGACACAGCAGCATGAACCCAGGAGCACCCTGAGGAGCCCCATGTCTTCTGTGTGGGACCTCGGCAGGTCCAGGCACTGCTCAGCAGATGCTAAACCAGCCCAAGCCAGAAGGACCTGGTGTCTGCTCCCACGTGGAGGGGTCCCCCCAAAGCACAGTGATCCCCGCAGTGATTTTTTGGCACGGGAACATACTTACCGGCCTGCCATTTGTGTGAGGCTGCGCTCCCTCAATGTCCTTTAAAGCACTTGCCTTCTGATTCGGAAAGGAGACTTGAAATAAAAATTAAAAGGCAAACAAAACCAGTGTCTCCACTTAAAAGCCCTTTAAAGGCTTGGAAATGATTAATGTGTTTAAACTATAAACTGTAGCTGTTTTAAGAGAAGATAAATACGAGATCAAGACTTCTGACTACACAAACAGTGCAAAAGCGTAAGTAAACAGCCGTGACAAGTTTAGTGCTCTCGTGGAGACGGAGTTCTGTGTAGGACACGTGTGCTCCGTGCCACCACTGCGGGATTTAAAGAGGAAGCATCGGGCTGACACCAAAGAGAGCAACCTCCGATGAAGCTGTTTCTCAGCCAGCGGCACCGCGCAAGGTCGGGGCATCCCGCTCATCCCGGGGTCTGGGAAGAGCAGCTGAGGGTGGCTTCCAGCCAGGAAGCAGAGCAGCAACACCTAGGCTCGTTAGGAGTGTTAATGAGCTATTGGCAGAGCAAGGTTGGCACCCAGCACCTGTATCCGCCTGGGGGAGACTGTCGATGGACAACGTGCAGGACGCACCAGTGCACCTCGCTCAAGGCAGAACTGGTTCCAATCCCAGCTCCCCAGGGAACATGTTGCACCACCAAGATTAGTGGAATTTACAGACTCATAACATAGAATGTTTTGGGTTGGAAGGGACCTTAAAGCCCCCCCAGTGCCACCCCCTGCCCTGGGCAGGGACACCTCCCACCAGACCAGGTTGCTCCAAGCCCCCTCCAACCCAGCCTTGAACCCCTCCAGGGATGGGGCAGCCACAGCTTCTCTGGGCAACCTGGGCCAGGCTCTCACCACCCTCACAGCAAAGAAATTCTTCCCCACATCTCAGCTCAATCTCCCCTCTTTGAGTTTAAAAACCTCCCCCCTCATCCTATGTCTCTCCTCCCTGATCATGAGCCCTCCCCATCTCTCCTGGAGCGACTGGAAGGGACTCTAAGGTCTCCCCGAAGAGTCATTGCTGTTGATTGCCAGCTTCTCCTTCCAAATCCACCTGGGCAAAACACCCTGCTCCAGGTCTCGCCAGCACTGGTTTGACTCAGCTGGGGATAAAACCAGGGCCAGGGTGACAGAGGGAAGACATCTCTGTCTGGTGCCTCCTGCCACCATGGCAGGGGCAATGCCACGAGGCTGGAGGTGACGCAGGCGGCCAGCAGCACATCCCCTCTTCGATGGAGCAGGATGGCAGAGCTGCAATGCACAGATGCACCGGCACATGCTGCAAAGGGGCTGCCAAGGCTCCTCATCACCTTCGCAGCCCAACAGCAGCGTGAGAAGGCAGGCTAGTCCGATGGAGGAGCGATGGATGGGAGGGGACATGGTGGGAGGGACAGGCAGAAGCTCCTGACCCGTGCCAGGAACACAACCCCCATGTCCCCAAGAGTAAAGCGCATTCTCTGTGGTGCTGGTTGGTCTGTTTGGTGTTAAACCTGAGACAGAAAAATGTGTGTGCCTCCCTCAGAGCCCTGGTGGGACCCCACCGCTCTCCCCCCCTGGCCCGTCAAGCAAGAAATCTTCCCTCCAGCTTTGGCAGATGGTGAAATAACTCTCTAAGAGGAAGGAGGAAAAGAAGCAATAACAAAGCCATTGCTGCCACAGATGAGTAAAGATCCTTGAACTCCCTCCAGCAAGAGGCATGGTGTCCTCCCGGGCAGCTCACAACGCTCTGCCTGGCAGCTCAGCTCCGAGCTCACTCCTCCATCACCCCACTCCCTTTAGCACCAGCTCCTTTCGTAATTGAGAGCTGTGCCCTGGAAACCCCGGGATTTACATTCCTGCCTCGCTCGGTATCCCAGTGCCAAGATGCTGCTTTGTCCCCAGAGCCACCACGCTGAGCTGCTCGCCCTCCTGGGAGCAAAGAGGCAAACCTCCTCACCCTTCCCACCACCAGATCAAAATCAATTTTCCCCCTTCAACATTTGAAGAACCCCTCGCCCTCATTTCCCCCCCGCCCCAGGAGAAGCGCTGGAGCCGCTCCATTTAGCATCGCTCCCCACCTTGCCATCCGCACCTCACCGGCTGGAGGTCCCCGACGTGCCGGCTTCACCGTGAGCTGTGGCCCAGTTCCCTGGTCTTTTCCTTGATGATCCAAGTTGGAACCGGATGGTCATTAAGGTCCCTTCCAACCCAAACCGTTCTGGGATTCCAAGTCAGAGCTGCAGGGACAAAGAGAAAGCACAAAACAAATACCGTCAGATCTGAGAGCGAATAAACTCCTTTATGGGCTTCATCCTAAAGAGCAGGATGCAAAAGATGAAGATGGAGCCCATACTGGAAACCCCAGTATGATTCCCCCCCATGAAATACATAGTGACACCCCACAAAGAGCCCAGCGGGAGTGGTTTTGGGAAGCAGGCAATATGTGGACCGGGATGTGGGGACAGGGATGCCCCTCGCTGTGCAGCAGGAATAACTGCGGGAGGGAGGTGGGAAGGAGGCAGCAGCTCCTTGGTGCGCGTGGGGAAGGGAAGGGAAGCGAAGGGACGTGGGAAGCAAAGGGATGCATCGGACTTTTCCGCTGGAAGACTCACGTGGAGTTCAACGGGCCATTTAGCAGGTAACTGTCACTTCAAACACCTCGGATTATTCAGACAACGGGAGACAAGCCAGTGTAACGCTGCTCATAATCCTGTGTATGCTCAAACACTTTGACGGCTAGATAAATAGACTATTTAATTAAACCAACAAGTCATAGTTTATTTTCACATCACAATAGGTTAAATGACTTTTTATTCCCATTTTCCATATCAACAGAGCAGACTTTTTGGTAATAAAAGCTAAACTCTAATTAACAGCTGGTGTGGTTGTACTTGGCAGCGCCGTGAGTAATTCAGTACAAAGCAAACACATTTACTATAAATGGCTTTTGATTGCAGAGACCAAGGTAATGGATGTTTCGCGAGCGGGTGCCAGCTACCGCCTGGGTATTGTTTCAGCAGGACGGGGTGAGAGCGGGCATCGGCCCGGCCAGCCAGATGGAAGTGGAAAAAAAAACAACAAACCACAACTAAATGATTTATAAACAGAACCTGGGGCGGGGGCAGCACCCATGGGTGCTGCTGAAATGCCCCTGGGGCAAGGAATTCTCCGCCAGGGCTGGGACCGCATCCCCCTGTGTCCCCCATCACCGATGCACCTTCGAATCGCTTCCTGCGGCTACAAATCAACATAGGGATGGGACAGAAAATCAGCCCAACTCATCATTTCCTATCATAACCTTTTTTTTTTATTATTATTATTTTATTTTTTTTCTCCCTTTTAAATCAACGCTGCTTTAATAAGTGCCTCGCTGCTGGTGCTGTCAGCACGGGGAAAATCAATGGTGTGCCAGCAGCTTCCCCCGCCAGCAGCACGATCTGCAGCGCTCCCCCCACCTCCCAGCCCCTGGGCACGCTGCCCATCGCCCCCACCCCCTTTTTAATGGTTTTCATTATTAATGCAGAAAATATTGACAACAGCTTGAAGTCCCCCGGCCATAATAAACGACTTCAAATCAATCTCTCATGCTTCGCTTACTGATTTCCCATTTCAAACGGTCTCTCTGATGATTTAAATATCGCGTCCTCGTCCTCATCCTCATCCTCCGTATTGACCCACTGCTGGGCTGGAGCGGTCCCTGCGCCGGGCAGAGCGTGCCCAAGGGATGGGGAGCACCGTGAGTTGTCCACCCCCGAGGCGGCAGCTTCCCTGTAAGGTGCAAGCAGATTTTTCTCGAATTAAAACGGAGGGAAGGTTTATTCTGCAGTGTTATAGTGGGGCTTAAAAAGCGAGGGGGCGGGTGTGGAGGAGGGACGGAGGGTCCCCAGGGAGCCACGTCTGCTCTGCGGAATGGGGTTTGGGATCACCTCCAGAGTAGCTGTGATAGCCGCCTTCTGCTGCCCACCACCGAGGGCAGAAGTCACTCCGGATGCTGTATCTGAACCCTCCGTGAACTTCTGGTCCCGTGGGAGGTCAACCTGGTCTGGTGGGAGGTGTCCCTGCCCAGGGCAGGGGGTGGCACTGGGTGGGCTTTAAGGTCCCTTCCAACCCAAACCATTCTGTGATTCTATGATTCTGCCCATTTCTGATAAACAAGATGCTTTTGAGTGGAGCATCTTCCTCCCGGTTCCCACCCCAGCAATGGGTCAGCTCGGTAAAAATCACCATTTATTTTGATTTTGGGCTGTGCAGGGGGGGTTGGGAAGCCTGGGGAATAACCACCAGGCTCCAGCGGGTTTGAAGAGGGGCAGCCCTCCACCTGCACCCACACCGAGCACAACTCCGGGTGGGACAGGCCGCTTGCTTTTGCCGCCCCCACCAAAACACGAGCCACGGGAGCACGGCACAGTTTGGGACAAGAGGGAACAGATTTTTGCAAAGCCCCATGAGCCGCGAAATCAGCCAAAAATGTTATTTGATGACAAAGCTCCGGTTTCCAGCGCTAAGGTGGGGGCGGCTGGGCGCAGGGCATGGGACAGGGGTCGTAGGGGATGGAGCTGCTCCAGGGAGAGGGGATTCGAGCTGCCTTGTTGGGATGGAATGGTGTTTGGAGATCTGCTCCCCCGCCGGCGCTGTGTAGGCATCTGCCTCCACCCCCCTCCCAGACCCCACAGTACCCAGCGTGTGGGGCAGGAGAGGATGTACAGCAGCCCATCCGGGGATGCTTTTGCAGGGATAGGGCCGTAGAAGATGACGCATCCACGGAAGATGATGGAGATGTGTCCTCCAAACCCAGAGCAGTCACCTGGAGGAGAAGGGGGCTGTGCTCCCACGAGGACAACTCCCCAGCCACAGCTTCCCTATAGCCTCACCTATACAATACCTGTATGTATCTTTACAAAGTAGCTCCTTTGCAGATGCAGGGAGAGGAGAGGGCAGCTTTAAGCCCAGCAAGAAACCAACAGGCAGCAGCATCAGCCCTTGGCTTCCCCGGGGAGGGCAAAGGAGAGCTGCTGCCCTGGGACGGGGCAGGGGTGAAGGGCTACTTGGGTTTTTCTGCTTCATTTTCCAGCCTCTCCCGAGCAACTGCTGACCTTGAATGCAAAAGGGGGAATGTAATTTTGTGTGGATTCCCCTCTTCCTGCTAAAATAAACTCTTATTCCTTTCATCACCTCTCGTTCACTGCATTTGGTGTTGAGAACCTGCCAGGAGAGGGAATAAGAAGCCACATCCAGGGCAGATCACCCAACCTCCAAAACCAAAAAAAAACCCAACACAACAAGGTGATGCTTTTAGAGCCACATCCACTCCACTGACAGAGAAAGGCAAACTCACCCATGGGAGTCAGCCCAGGGAAAGAATCGTAGAATGGTTAGAGTTGGAAGGGACCTTAAAGATCATCTTGTTCCAACCCCCCTGCCCTGGGCAGGGACACCTCCACTAGAGCGGGTTGCTCAAAGCCCCATCCAGCCTGGCCTTAAACACTTCCAGGGATGGGGCATCCACAGCTTCCCCGGGCAACCTGTTCCAGTGCCTCACCACCCTCACAGCAAAGAATTTCCTCCTAATATGTAATCAAAATCTCTCCTCTTCCAATTTAAAACCATTACCCCTCGTCCTGTCACTACATCTCCTGACAAAGAGTCCCTCTCCGGCTCTCCTGTAGGCTCCCTTCAGATATTGGAAGGCTGCTATGAGGTCTCCCCAGAGCCTTCTCTTCTCCAGGCTGAACAACCCCAGCTCTCTCAGCCTGTCTCCATAGGAGAGGTGCTCCAGCCCTCTGATCATCTTCGTGGCCCTCCCCTGGACCCACTCCAACAGGTCCGTGTCCTTCCTGTGCTGAGGACTCCAAAGCTGGACACAGTATTCCAGGTGGGGTCTCACGAGCGCAGAGCAGAGGGGTAAGAAAATATTAAAAAAAAAAAAAACACAAAAAACACACCAACAACAAATCTATTAAAAAAAAACAAACCAAACCAACAAACCCACCACCTGCATTTACTTTGCGTGACCTCTAGCTCTGACTATCGCCGGCGCAGAATAAATACAGAAGGGAAGAGAAAAAAAAAACACCGTGTCCTAAAGCAAACAGCAAGGACAAGCTCGATGAGAGTATTTAAGCGGTTATTAGAGAGGGCTTGATTGCAAACCTTGTCGGAGCCCCGCCGAGCATGTGATGTTTGTTTTAGCAGCACTTAGCAGCCGGCCTGGGAAGGAAGAGAACAAAGTGTAGGTGTTATAAAGTCAATATTGTTACAAGGAGGCGTGTGACAAAGGGCCACCGAGCTGCCGCTCGGCGAAATCACTCTCCCCTTTGGGTTTATACAGCTCAGCCCGAGTTTATATTATTTCCCCCCGAACCACTTTTCCAGATGTGTGCGGCGTAAAAGATTAAGATCGTAGACCCAACGTGATTATTTCCACTGACGAGATTAATGTGTGGGTTTGGGGTTTGGTTTTTTGGTGGGTTTTTTTAAAAATCTTAACCAGAAGATGGATTTTTTTGGATTGAATCAAAAGTGTGTTTTCCAGTGGCTTCACATCCCCCAAAGCCGCAGCCCCGCTTCGGGTGAGGAGCTGCTCTCCTCCTCCCATCCCAGTTTTTCCCCTAATAATCCCAAGAAATTAGCCTTTAAATTGAAATTTATCCTGCTGATTGTTGCCAGGAGGCATATTGAAAAGAAAGGCCACAAATCCCATTGGCATGTTCTTGAACAGCTGGATTCTAAGTAGCAACCTTCAGGGAGAAAAAAAAAAATAAATTAAAAAAAAATACTTTTTTTGTACCTGGATCATTAAAGTATTAAAGCTTCTAATTGCCCACATACCCATCCCTGGGGCAGACACCTCCGAGCCATCAATCCACGGAGAGCTTTATTTTAATACTTGCTTTTCGGTTGCCAAAGTTTTGGTGGCCTTTGCCAGAAAAGTTGAATCGCAGTTAAAAAGGGGAAAAAAAAAAAAAAAAAAAAAAAAAGAAAAAAAGAGATATACTCACAGAACCACCCACGCCAATAAAATGGTTCTTTTTCCATTATGAACAGAATTCCTTCTAAAATTATGACCCAAATCACAGGAAAGGAACCTGCCACCCCAGCTCCAATGTCATTTATGTCCTTTTACCCCCCTCTGGACATCCCCCCAGCTCTGACCCAGTCCCACAGGACTGAGGGGTCCCTGTATTTACCCTGGAACCGTTGCTCAACACCCCCAAATAAAAAAAAATCATGGCCCATATTTCCTGCTTCCTTCATGGGAACCACCAGGGCAGGGCCCTTCCAGGTTTCTGTGTTTAAATTCCGTCCGGATTTGTGCTTTCAGGGGGGAGGATTAACTTTATCCTTATTGCCGCTATTAACCTCTGCCTGCCAGGGCACTGGAGGTAAATGAGTAACTTCATTTCTTGGGTAACAAGAAAACATCCAGTACTGTCGCCAATGCACACAGAGAAGTGATTTTTTTTTTTCCATACGGGAAAGTAAACACTTTGATTTTTTTTTTTTTTAAGCACTCTGGATTTTTTATTTTTTTTAAAGGAGCTTCCCAGTTTGCAAATTTTCACATTTTTATTAGGCCTGTGCACCCATCAGGGGCTCCAGATCCAGAGCCACGTTTTTCCTAATCCATGGCTTCTTTTTTCCCCCCCGCTCTTTATAAAACCAGAGGTGTCAACCCCAGAGCTGGTGGAGGAAGGTGGAAATCCAGGCTGGGATCCCAGCACCGCAGCCTGACCTCTGCCTTTCACACCGCTGGAAATACCATCAGCTTTTTATAAACCCTGCTTTTCCACTTAAGCACCATTTAAAGATGAAATTATCAACGAGAACACCACCATGGCTTTTGTGATACCTGCCCTGTCGGGGCGGGGGGGGCACTTCCCACCCCACCAGCCTTTGCTCAAGCATCCCGCATCCTTCGGCCGTGCCACATGGGGTACCAAGGTCTCCAGCTCATGGGACACCCCCCTGCCCCCAAATAGCGGCAAGCAAGAAACCACAGCCCGAAAAACACATCATTTGCTCATTTCTGGGCTTTGCTGCGTTTTCAGGCCCCCCATCCCCCCCCCCCGAGCTCTGCAAATAGCAGCTCTGCCTTGTTTATAAAGGCGGTGTTGACATTTTGTTATAAACGGTAATGTCAATTTGATAAAGTTAATTACTTATTATTTGGAATCTAATTTGCATTGGAGGCTGAATTCATTAAAAAGCAGATTTTTTTTTGTGTTTAAACAAGGGGTGGGGGGTGCTGGAGCCATGGGCAGCCCCCCAACGTGTGCGGGGTTCGGGGTGGGGGGGGGGGGTGTGGGGGGTGTGGGTGCGCACGCTCCAGCCCCGCTGTCAGAGGGTTCATTAACATGACAGATGAAAGTATTAACGTACCAGAGCTGAGAATTCCCAATGCAATAACACATTCGGACAGCCCAAGCCCAAGTAAATATTTACTTTGTCTTATTTTTCAACCAAATTTCTTCAAGGGGCTGAGGAATTGCGCTTTTCCAACCCCGCTCTGGTTTCAAGCCCACAGCAAAAAACAACCTTCCTGCTCATACTAATTTTAATATCTGCATTATGTTTAAAATACTTCTATTATTGCCATATTTTTATTTTTTAAATTTTTTTCATTGGGGCATTCCAACAGGGATTCTTCTAAACCTCAGAAACTCAAACCTTTGCAGGAGGCTTCCCACCCCCGCCAACCGCCCTCCTCGATTTTTTTCGGCCACCTCTCCTCCCTCCATCCCACAGCCCTGAAAATATTCAAACCAGCTGATTTTGAGCACATCACAGGCAGAAAGCAAGCCCCAGACCTCCTGCCTCCTCAGCCAGAGCCAAAACCACCTCCACTCACCTTTTTCTCTAGGAAACGTGGGGTTTTATTCGCTAGGAAATGCGGGTTCCCCGCATTTCCTAGCGAATAAAACCCCACGTTTCCTAGAGAATGAATTTTCATAGAACCGTTTAGGTTGGAAGGGACCTTAAGGGACACCTCCCACCAGACCAGGTTGCTCCAAGCCCCATCCAACCTGGCCTTGAACCCCTCCAGGGATGGGGCATTTTCTTCCCAAAGCCTCTGTGCTGCTCAGATACCGTTACTAAAACCCCCAGGGCATCCACCAAAGCGCTGCTCAACCCCCATCTCTCCTGAGGTGGCTGTTTGGGGCTAATTTGGGGGATTCCAGCTGGAGGATACAACACAAAGCCGGAGCAGCAAAGCCCCCAGACCCACCACCAAGGAGCAGGTCCTTCTCCAGAGCTCAGCTGGGAGCTGGGGAGGAAGAAGGTAACGAAGCCCCCGTCACCCACCAGCACCCATCAGCATCCCCCGGGTGCAGGGGGTCCCAGAGGTGTCTGGGGACAGGCAGAGGGGGGGTTGTGGAGGGAGCGGAGATGGTGACAACACAGCCAAGCACCATCGGCCACCACCACGCATGGACCAGGAGCCACACGGGACCCATGGCGGGGGTGAGGGAGGAGGGAATAGAGAGAGGGGCCACACCACGGGACCCCCAAACCCCCCTTGCCAGGCAGAGGGCACACAAAGGGCTGCCAGGGCTGGGAACAGAGCAGGGGAAAGGCTCATCCAAGCCCGAGAAGCCAACGAACGGGTGCCAAAACATCTCCAGGTCCAGCAGAAGGGGTGGTTCAGGCGGAAACAGGGCAGGGGACAGGATTTACCGGGCAAAGCTGCTGGTACCGACTGTCCGTGATCTCTGCAAAGGTTAAAGCTCCACCAGCCAACACGGGTTTAGGGGCTTCACCGCAACCCGCGGCTCCACATGCTCCTTTAATTTAATTTCTCTGGCTTTTGTCTGCCGAACACCTTCTACCCCTTTCAACAGTAAAGAGCCCAAAGCCCAGAGCTAATATTTATGCCTCAGATCTCCTTGATGATGCAATCTAGTAACAAATCACTACTTAAATAATCCAGCCATTTAATCATCCAGAAATGTGTAGAAATAAGAGGATTAGCCTGCTATCCCAGGGAATTGTATTTTACAGGCTCTAGGTTTTTTCCTCCAATAAAACAACAAGAGCAGCTCGTGGTATTTTAGAAATAAATCCAAGTATCCAAAGCTCCAGAAACAACCGAGCTGTGGGGCAGGAGGAGCCTTCTCCACTACCAGCTAAAACTCCTTGCTCACTAATTAAAGAGTTCTCACCTGAGCCACAGGTTAAATGACATGTTTAACCCCTGCACGTCCAGTCTGGGGCAGGTGATGTGAATTCTTGGCAGGGGCAAACTGGGAATGGGCCTGTCGCCTTTCCCTGGGGGCTAACTTGGGGTGATCCGACTGTGCCAATGCTATTCCTGCCCCCGGAGAGCGTCTCTGGCCAAGGACAAACATCTTTCCTACAGAAAACAACTGTTGTTCCCCACCACCACCTCCCAAGAAGCCTTTTCCTCGTCTTTTTATAGGCGCTTCATCCACAAAGCTGACTATAATAAGAGACAGCGTAATTTTAGCGGGCGGGCGGATTATTTTTAAACAGCATCTGAACTCAACATAAATCACAGCAGACACGGGAGGCAAACGCTATTTCTGGGAAGTGCGGAGCAGCTCGTTGGAAAAGATCGTTACTTATATGTCCCTCAGGCTGCGGGAGCAGGTCCTGCCCGAAGGACGGTCACCGGCGCTGCCGGGGGGGGGCCACACATAAACCTCTGCCCTGGCCATAAGGAGGGATGAAGCCCCGTCCCTGGGACGCAGACGCTGCTGCGGTGTCACAGAAACCAGCCCTTTTTTCACACTGGTTGCCCTCCCCGGGAAGAGAAACGCTTTCACCTGCAGTAGTGAGGTTCGAGGTGGTTTTCATCATCCCCAAGCCCTCGGAGGCTGCTCCCCGGGTTGTCCCCATGCGATGCCACCCTGCTCCGCCAACGCTGGCTTTGCCACGGGCCAGCGGTTCATCTGCTGCCAGGATTTCACGCTGGGATTATTGCTTGTAACTCCTCACGCCGTGCCATGAACAGCAACTCCAATTTTAATTCCTTCGGGCGATCCTACAGCTTATTCCTGCAAGCTCTTAAGAGCCAGCACCCAGCCCCTAAGTACCACTCACAGCCCATCACCGTGGACATCACTGGGGGGGTGGGACGGGGGCCACCCCACCGTGGACTACCCCAGGCCAGCAAGGGCTACCCCATCCCGTAGCCACAATCCAGGCCACACACGCTCTGCAATAACCAGGGGTGGGACATGAGAGAGGAGACCACAAAAAGGAGCGGACAATAAAAGACAGTTGACTGTGCGAGAAAAACTATTAGAAGCAAAAATAAGCACTAAAAAGTGAGCATATCCCAAGGATCCGGCAGTGGATAGTCTCTGATCCCAGCCTCCATCCAGGGGGAAATTGCTCAGAGCCAGATGAATTCCTGCATCCCTGTTACACACAACTGATGGAGACGGGGCAGCAGAAGCCAGGTTCTGCTCCATCTCCCCATCACGCAGCGAGGACACGGCAGCAACGCCGAGCGCACGGCTCTGGGTACCAATACTTGGCCGAAGCAGAGATGTTCTGCAAGAACTTCAAAGCAAAAGCCAAGTCCCACCTCAGCCAGCCCCATGTTAGCCTTTGAAAAAGCAGGGATTTTGGCCATGCCTTCAACCCCTCTCTGCAAACAGCTTCCCCCCAGCAGGATGGAGAGGACAGTCCCTGCCCAAGGCTGGGGACAGTGTGGTCATAGGGGTCAGGGGGGAGCGTGTCAGCGCCCGAGGGTGAAGCCCCCGGGGGGTCCAAGAGCAAACAGGCTCCTGCGAATCAGCGTTTCCACCCCCAGCTCTCTGGCAGCCAGCGGGGCTCACAGCCCCGGGCTCAGCCAGAACCGAGCTCCTCACAGCAGCAGAGGGCAGGCACCTTGAGTTTTTTTAGTTTTTGGAAACCACTTGGCAAGAAGAGCAGGCAGTGAAACCCCATTAACTTCACCAGGAAGAGTTCAGCTAATCCTACAGGCTTCTTCCATCCTTAGCGGCGATTCACTGCCGCAGAGGGGCCGAACAGGACCGGGGAGAAGATGGGTGTCCTCAACTTTCATACCTTATCTCAACCCATTTTTGGACGGCAGACTTTGGAACAGCCCCAGTTCACTCCAGCTCCCTGCGTCTACGGTTTCAGGGTCGAGCCTGCATGTTTTTCTTCTGCTTTTCATTACTCAGCAGAGGCTGCAGCCAATTAATGCCAAGAACATCCAAGCGACAGAGTCCAGAGCCTTCACCCTTTGCCAGTAGGAAACTCTGACGATTGGAACTGGCAGGAGAATGGGGCAGCGTTAGCTCCCGGCTTCAGCCCATTGTGGCTGGAATTTGTTACCTCAAAAGGTAAACACCAGTTCAGCCCAGAGCTCCTGACAAAGGCCGGCTCGCTAAGAGACTAAAGGACAAACAAACTGGCCAAGATTCTCCTCCGACACCAAGGCTTGCTCACCAAGGGGGGCACCCGCGGCTCATCAGCTCTCATCCAGAGGTGGGACTGGGTGTGCTGAAATTCCGCAGTTTTCCAGATACACGAACCAGAAATCACAGGAAAAAGCCCCAGAAAGGCACCGCAGAGCGGGTTTCACAAGCGAGCTACAGCCCTCTGCACAACAGCCTGATGAATCACCCTGGAGTAGGGCACGATGCTGTCGGCTGAAGGAGCAGCAGGAACAAGAAGGACCTGCAATAAACCTCGTTTAAATGAAGAAAAGCGCTGATCACGCAAGTCATCATGCCTCTAGTGACTTCGTTTCCGTATATAACCAAGCTCTCCTCAGCAACACACAGGTTTGTGCATCTCAACGGCACCCCAGCACGGAGCAAGCGGGTCCCAGTCCTCCACCTTCCAGGCAAACGTTCCCGCTGCCGGCGGCGAGAGACACCCCAAGGCGCCCTCGGGTTTCGAGCCCCTGCCGTATAAATCGCTCGAGCCCAAGAAATCTCTCTATTTTGGGCCAATAACAAAGCCCCCAAAGCTTGCCTGCTAAAAACTTGCACTTTGAGCTATTCCACAGGGCTAATTCCGTACTCGCTCTTGGGAAGCGTTAGCTACAATCAGCCCCGAGCTCAAGGGAAAAAATAAATGGGGGGGGGGAGCTGAATTTCCAAAGATGAAAATTCCCTCCCCCAAAAAGGAATTGCTTCAGAAAGGCTTTTCCAGCCTCACTGAGAGCAGAGGTGGGAGCAGGCGGCCTCGTTGAGCCGTTTCACCAAGGAGCATCGGTGCAGGCCACCCTCCTGCTGCCGGCTGTTTGCTTTAACGCTTCCCACCGCACGTCAACGGAGCCTGTGGAACGACAAGCACACCCAGATCCCCACGATAAATGCCAACCCTTGTTAGCCGAGTAAATTGTGCGCTGAAGCCGAGCCTCGGAGGAATCTTTGCAGAGTAAACACCGCCAGCGAGAGTAAATATGGGAAGACGACGCGGAGACGGGAAGAAGGAGGAGGAACGCGATGGAGCGGCACCCAACGCAACCCCGCTGATGGAAAAGCTTTGTTAGACCTGGGCTGGGAGACATCATTCCCTCCTTCCCCCCCGAGCTCATGGGCTGTCACCTCCTCCCAATGAGCCCACGGCCTCGTCCAAGCCCCTTTTCCTTCCAAACGCCGTTCTTGCTCATTGGGTTTCAATCTTCAAGGTTATCTGCGCCGCCCGTCGCAGAAGGTGCTCGTAGCGGTTGAGCAATTAAGACCTAGAGGGACACAAAGAACAAGTCACCCACTCCAGACAAGTTGTTGCCGCGCTGTCACCGTCCTCACAGCCCCGGCGAGGCCAGATACATCCTCCCCAGCGAGGTCCTTGCATTTATTAACCTTTACAATAGGACAAGGCGGCTGCGGCAGCTGTTTGCTCTGTGCTTAACAGCTTTCTCCTGCAAAACGAGGAATTTCCGAGCAGAGCCCTCGCAAAACGTTACGCCTCGAAACACCGCACTCGGCAAGGCCTGGGAAACAAACAACGCTGGCCACAAATCCTTCCATACGAGAGCCCAGCGTTTTGAGGAGAGCTAATTCCAAAGGCCTTCCAACGAAGCCACATCCTGCAGCGGAATGTTTTCCTTCACAGAGATCCGAACACCGGTTTCTCATGTCTCCCCCTCCCGGGTCTCCCCGGTAACACTTTCAATATGATGTACACTGATGACAAGAGGATTGAATCCAAATCAAAGAGAACGCGTTTGGCAGCTTGCACACCATTAACAGTAGATTTAGCATATGCAAAGGCGTTAATTTAAGCGACAGAAATAGGAGCATGGACCTTATTTAAGTTTATTTTGCTATTTCTGTTGGCTGCCCCTCCTGTCCCCATTCCCCCGGAGGAAGGTGGGTGCCAGGGGGAACTCCCCCCCCCGCCCCCCAGCTTTGGAGTATCCCAAGGCTATGCAAGGTGGGAAGGAGGAATTCCCTGCTACATTCCCGGGGCAAAGCCAACCCCCCCGCAGGGCAGAGGGATCCGGCCCCAGCCCCTGATAGTTATTTCACACCATCTAGTGGCATCAGCTTGTCGTGCAGCTCCAGCAGCGCCGCTTCTCACTGCTCTCACCCTTCACAGAAGCCCCTCAAACCCAACCACGCGTTTCTTCAGGCTGGTTCTTCCCCCCGTGGTTTTCCTTCCGTTTGTCACTTTTGACTTATTACCTGTATTCTCAGACATTGCATTTAAGTCATTAGTCAGGCAGTAAATAAAAGTGAAACTACTTCAACCAGCATCCTGAGCACGCATTATAGAATCACAAAATTGCCCCAGTTGGAAGAGACCTTTAACTTCGAGTCCAACCATCAACCCAGCACTGACAAAGCCACCACTGACCCACGTCCCTCAGCACCACGTCTGCCCGGCTTTTAAATCCCTCCAGGGATGGCGACTCCACCACTGCCCTGGGCAGCTTCTTCCAAGGCTTCACAACCCTTTCCAGGAAGAAGTTTTCCCCAGTCTCCATCCTAAACCTCCCCTGGAGCGACTTGAGGCTATTTTCCTCTTGTCCCATCGCCTGTTCCTTGGGAGAAGGGACCGACCCACCCCGGCTACCCCCTCCTTTCAGGGAGTTGGAGAGAGCGAGAAGGTCTCCCCTCAGCCTCCTTTTCTCCAGGCTGAACCTCCCCAGCTCCCTCAGCCGCTCCTCACATCGAGCCAGTGAAAAAAGATGCTGTTTCCTTAGAATATAAGCCTTTTCATAGTCTATCTGGAAAATAAGTTAGTTTGTACCAGCTGCAAACAGGCACTCACATCAGTCACTTTTTTTCCTTTAAAACATACTTAAAAACCCCAGAACTAGGGGATTTCTAAACTACTTCATAACAAAAGCTTTTTCCTACACTGGAAGAAACTCAGCTTCGGTATCTTTTAACTCACTCAAAACAGAGCCAACTGCCCTTGAAAGCAATCGGCAACCATGAAGATAAGGTTGTCCAAAACATCTCTTGGGGTCCAAGCAGATTCCTCAGGTTAAACCCCAGGAGTGGCCCAAAAGGTGCCTTTATTCACAGCTCATCACACAAGAAGAGGTAAAATGCAGTCCCTACCTAAGGCTTCTGTGGCTTCACACACGCCTAAGTGACAAAAGCATTGTTTGTAAGAGCCATTGAATGAAAATCTTTTATTTTAACATGTTTGCAGAGCCACACGTATAAAGTTCACGCCGTATCTGTGAGAAAATTACCCTTTTACCCCGTATCTACGGATGTAAAACATTTAATTATTTACTCGCGCTAGAAAATAAAGTAGGTCTGATGTCAAGTCACTGCTACTCATCATCTCAGTATTCTTGCTTCGCTGCTATGAAGGTTTGAAGATTGAAATGGTTTTCGCAAGCTGATTTGCATATTAAATAATCAAAGGTAATTCTTCCAAGAAGAAATCCATATTACCGAGCTGTTGCAAGTTATAATAAAATATGAAATGGCATAGAAACACCCCTAAAGTGCGTTACTGCATCTAAATGAATAGCAGCATTTATGCCTCTTCAAAACAGAAGATCTGACAAGGAAGGGATAGTGACCAGAAGAGAAGTATTTTGCACTATAAAAAGCTGCAAAAAAAGAATCCGCAAGGCAAAAGCCTTGTGTCATTAGTCTATAATGACAGAGCTTAATAACAAGGGCTTCATACATACGAGACAGAAGGTGTTCCTCAGAAATCCAGAGGACACGATGGCAGAACTCCCCGACACCTATTGGAAACACACACACCCACACACAGCAGCTTCTTTGGGATAAAAAAAAGAAACAAGTATCTCCCATTTAACCATTGCCCAGCACAGGCCGTTATAGAAATATAAGCCTGTAGTGATAATAAAGCAGTGTGTCAAGTTTATCCCTGGCAACAGATATTACATCAGTCTGATAAAAGTCAAGAGGATTCCACCACAGTACTACGGCAAATTCATGGCTTTCTTCGCCTAAAAAAAAAAAAAAAAAGCCAGATTTTAGAAAAAAAAAAAAGTCAGATTTTACACAGCAGCAGTTTTCCTTAACAGCAGTCAACAGCAAGTTTACCAATTCTGCTGTATTATAAGTGTCACGTGTCCTGTGCTAAGAAATGCTACAATTAACACAAGAAAACTAAAGGGCTTATTTATCAAAAACCAGGACCTTGCTTTCTTTTTTGAACAGCCACGAGCATAAATCAAAGTTTTATTTCAAATTATTTAATAAGTGTAAATAAATACGGGCTCCAACTCAAGGTATAGGCAAACTAAAGGGTTTCCCACAACACTACAAGGCTGCGAGCAGCAGTAGCCACCTCCAGCGGGTCCCACTTCCTAAGAAGAGATGTGATAAAGCGTAGGAAAGGCACGTATTTGTCACCTTGTCAAAGTTTAACAAAACTATCTCGTCTGAAGCGTATCTTTTGTCAGCAAAGTGTTTTCTTAGACGTGGTGCTCAAGTGTTGGGTACTAACCCTACAAACCGCAGGATCGTTTGGCTTTTTTTGTTAGAAATTAGGACTTCTGCGGTGGTAAACTTGCATTTCTGTGTGCAACTGCCACTGATCCCACCGCATTAAAGAATGATAGGGCAACCCTGAAGAATTCAGATTTATCTACGCATTTGAAAGAGAGGAAGTTTTCTTCCAGCTTCCTTAGCAGGTGCCTTCACAATTCCACAGCAGGCAGCAGCTGGAGTATTAGCTACATTCCAGTATACCATTAAGTATACTCCCCAGTTGCCTCAGTTTCCTCCTCCCTAAACCATACTGAAATGAATGCCAAGCTATTTGTAACTTCATTTCATTTAAATTTATCTAAAGATATAAAACTGAGGGTACTTTACTACATCAGCACCTGATAGAGGCTGGGGGAGAGGAAGAAGGTGGATAGAGCTCAGTACTTCGTCACTGCCACGCTTAACCCTCTACATTTCCCTACATCCTACAGTTCCTGGCTTTTCGCAGTTGAGAGAGCACAAGACCAAATTTGACATTTTCTCACTGCACCGAATGCTGAAGTTTTACCCAGAAGTTAGTAAGAGTCTCTTACAGATCTGTCCTGCCCCCAGTTTCCCCACGCTGAACAAGCCCTGCTTATCTCACAGTACCAAGGAGGTATGAACCCCTAAAAACCCAAAGCAGGGAGGGCAGCAAGGTCAAGGGAGGGAAAAAAATAGAGTTATCAGGAATGAATGCAACATTCCAGCTACAAAAGAGAGATGTACTTACTTGGGCTTAGCGTGATGCTCATATCCAGGTCCCAGAGCTGACCCTGCCCTCATCTCCACTGCCACGGAGCACTGAGGAGACACAGAAAATCAGTCTCTACTGCTAACCCCCCCCAAGCTATCAGCATCACCCCAAATTCTCATGCAGATCAAGCACGAGATGTCCCCCTCCTTCCTTTTTAGCTTACCCTGGTTTCTACATCGGTCCATTCTGAGTCCGCAGCATCCTCAGGTGGGTCAGGATTGGAAGGGGATGATCTTCGCTTTCGACTGAAAAAGGATTATGTGGGGGGGAAAACAAGTTAGAAGCGTCACGTATTTTAGCAGATTCTCACACACAATTTCTCAATAAATACCTTGCTCTCAGCAGCTACATATCTGTACACCTCTCTGAGTCACCTTTATGTAATTTCAAATTAGATGCAAAACTTTCTGTTCCACCATTTGGCCCAGCAGCGGTGACACACGCACTATTGCGGTGACTTATATCTCCAGCAGCGTGAGAACCTAAAATTAAGGTGACAACTCACCCGGTTGGAGATTCTTGCTTCAGAGTCTCTATATCCGTGAACTGCACAGCCTGTCCTCCACCCCTGGTTTTGAAAACATCACCCTGGAACCAAAAGCCGTTAAGAAGGTACAGTCACTAGGTCAGTACTACGGCTAAAGCACCAGTTTTCACGTAAAAACTTAAGTGCTTACAGCTTCTTTTCCTTGCAGGTTAGTAGTCAGCAAACACGTGCACAAATACACTCTCCCCCATTATGTATCATATTATGCACAGGACAATAAAGAGCGAACACCATCTGCCCTGATGGTCGCGCAAGATACCCATAGCTCAGTCACTACTGTGACAACGATTTCTGGATCACGATGGCTAAATAATAATACAGTAAATAATACCACAATAATCAGAAGTGGGCTTAGTTTCAATAGTTTCATTCCCCAGCTTGAACAGGTACATGGTCTGCTATGCAAGACTTGGCTTTTGGGAACATCGCTGCAGCCTACAAGGTTCCCTCACAGGAGTGAGGGGCTTTTTGAAACTCAAAAAAAAGAAAAAGAAAAAGGTAATAGTGGAAGGCCTGTGACTACAGGAAAAATGAACCAAAAGCTTCTTGCTACAGATTACAAAGAGCTCCCGATTGGCCTTAGGTAAGTACAGTTGGCATTTTGGGATCGCCAGCGTTCAAAGCCCGGGCTGTCTCACCGATTTGCTTGTCAGTCGACTACTAGAAATGATGTCCTGGAGCATTAGAGCATCCATCACTGCAGCAAGCGAGCTCATAGCGCCAGTGGAAATCAAATAACATTGCTCCAAGACGACCGACTCCACAAAGATTAGCTGCAGCCACAAGTCTAAGAAGCTTTCACTACAAATGGACTATTGCATTTAACTAGAGGAATGAAAACAATTCCTTTCAAGGAAAATGACTGAGAGAAACAAGCTTGTAACAGTTTGAAGTAATGAATGGTATGGGAAATAATGAGAAAGTTCAGGAAAAGCCTTTTCAGACTCCAAAAGCTCCCTTAAATCCAACTGCACAAAACTTTCAAACCAAGTCTCTTCACAGACCGAGTCAAACGTACCCTTCTGTGAGCCCGTCGCGCACACGCTGTCAGAAATAGGCTTTGAGAGGGTTATCGCAAGTTGACGAAGGCATTTGTTTTTACCTTAATTAGCTTTGTTTCAATCTCCCCATCAGAGGCTAGCTCCTGGTGCGTCAGCATGTACTTGTCACACTTAGCTAGTGCCTTTTCACTCGCAGCCGCCACCGTGATGGCGTGGGGGACGTGGGGCTGCATGACTGTTTCGGTGGGCAGATTAGAAGGTGGTTTATGATCTACCCATCTCTCCCCAGCCGAGCGCGAGCGGCGGTGTCTGAGGCGAACCGGAGGCGCGTTCTGATCAGAGTGGGAGAGAATCGGAAGAAATGAGCACATGGGAAATCTCCGAGGGTGGTGTTAACAGAAGTGAACTCAGCAGGTCTGGTTAAGATGTGTTTGTGTGAAGATCAAAGCTTCATTCCTAAAGCGCTTTACAAGTGCATCCTGAAAGGCACCGTTACCAAGAGCCTTGCATAAAATTATTAATGGATTATTTCTGTGCCAATTCCTATTTCTTGTAAATTTTAGCTAAGCGTTGTCCAATCTGTTGCACTCCATACCTAGTAGTTCCCTCAAGGAGGACACCTTTATGTTTGGTAACGCTCCTCCCGAGTTTCCAAATCCAACTAGATTGCTATGAACATATTAACCAACCAGAAAAGAGACATTTATGTTTCCATGGATGCATTCATGGATCAAAATGCATTTTCGAGGTAGCAAAGCGAGCAGACTGAGCACGGATTTCCAACAGCTCTAAAGGATGCAAGACTTCCTAACCCTTCTGAGCCAGCAGAGCAGAGGAAGCGGCCCCTGTCGCAGTGCTGTTGCTTCTCAACTCAGCTGTTGGAAACCCATGAGAAGTGACTGAAGCTCTTATATTTTGATTTTATGAACATTGTCAGTTGCTCAGGGAAATCAGAAAAAAAAACCTGGAAACTCATTTAAAAACCTGGGGCTGCCTTCAAGATCTTTAAATGAGTATTTCCAGACTCTCTCTGTCCTGTTTACATACTAATTCAGACACCTCTGAATCACAGGGAAGCCACAGAACCCAAACCTATGAATGCAAATTGGATCCACTGTATTTTCAGGTGATGAGCCTCAATTGGGATTTCTTTGACCAATAGACAGGAGATTGGATGCACCCATTACAGATAAGCCACTTATAAGTCTAAAGCAGCTCTTCAAAAATGAAATGTATATCGGGAAGCGTGGATTTCAGCCAAAACCTTCCATTAAAATAAAAATTAAAAAAGAATTTCAATACTTTTTCTCCCCCTTTCTAGTGAGCAAGTACTTATTTTTGTTGATGGTTTTTTTGGAAACAATTCTGCCCAGGAGCCTCAGAAGTTTTGTTCTAAGGAGCGGGCACGCTATTACTGGTCACCTTTTCCTGTGGCAGAGCCCACATCCCTCACTCTGCTGACAGTGGTTCGTGCATTAGTTAATTGGAATAGCATTTGCTTTAAAGCCCGTCCCTTACTTCAAAGAGCCAGCAAGCGACAGGAATTGTGAGAACGCTGTCAGAAATGAATCACATCATGATTAAGTCCCCTCCTCTCCAGAAGGTCTCTCAAGAGGCTGGGCTTGTACAATTCTCTTCGATTTACCTGAGCCACAGCGCCAGTGCGACAGACACCACCGATACAAACATTTGCACCAATCAGTTTAATGAGGAAAAAAACCTCCCACCTGTAAGCAAAGCCCCCAGTTTTAAGGCAGATGTGAAAATTAGGGAAGACTATTCTAAGAGAGTTAAGGTTAACAGCCACACAAATGAGATGTCTGCCCAAGCACTATTCCCAGTAGACGTTTGCAGATATGGCTCATGAGACCACCTTTTAAGCTGCCCAAACAGACTATGGGAAATTGCAGGCTGCAAGATAGATTTGAGGAGACAGACACCAGTTAACACACAAGGACTAGGGAATAAGAGTTGCTGCTTCAGATTTCTCTACTAGACTTATCTAGGCACTAGCAAGAAAAACACGTGCTACTTTTAAAAGAGTTTCTAAACATCAAGTTAAGAAGTCATTCTACTGAGTGAGTGAGACTCAACTTTGAAAGCTATGAGAAATACATTTAGGGGAGAACTCCCATCTGTGTTAGGTGTGTTTAATTAAAAGAGGAGCTGATGAACTTTTGAGCCAGACCAAGCAACACTATGTTTAGCTTTTGAGAGGAGCAGCACTAACCCTGCAGCATTGATCCTCTTCTATTTCTAGCTCATCTCTACGCTTGGGAACCTCAATGACTCCAGTCCAGCACATCCCTCGCCTTCTGTCTGAGGTGTTACAGTCTCTACTTTGTCCTGGTTCCTGTTGTCTACTCCTGGCATTGGGAGTGCCACTGGTGTGCTTTTGCAAAGGGGTTTTCTGCTCCCATTCCATAACACAGGATGCCACAGAAATGCTGCTACAAGAATGAGAACGTCTGTGAACCTGCGGGTTGCTGCCGAGCTGCTGGCTGCTGGGGACCTGAGTCATAAAGTTACTAGAAGGCTAGAGAGAACAGGAAAGAAGTTAGTGAACACACAGAACTGGCAACTTCTAAGGCAATAAAACAATGAATCCTGACAATGTCCAGAGTTCCAATTCAGCTATTCAAGCTATGAATAGCTCAGACAGGGACGGTATTGCAGTGACAGCTTTAAGGAATCAGGTATTCTTCCAAAACTAGCAGCATTAGAAGGTATGAGCGCAAATAAAGAGCACCGATAAATACAGGAGACAAGAGGATTCAAAGCAAGCTTAAGTTACCTAAATTCTGTGCTTGGGAACTATTTTCTAACCACTAAAAGGAAGTGACCTGCACTTCAGTTCATTCTTAGATATCTGCTTTTCCCTGTATCAAGAAGTGTTTTAAAGGCAACTTACAGGTACTGGGGAAGGAGACACTGATCTCTGAACAGGCTTCTCTCGGTCTCTCTCCCGTGAAGGCCTCTCAGGCTTTTCCTTTTTTGGTTCAGTAACAATGGCCTTGAGTTGCTTCAGCTTTTCATCTTTGACCCAAAGTTTGTTCTGCATCTCCAGCTGCTTTGCTGCTACACGACGCTCCTACAAAGACAAGCGAGGAAAAGCATGAAGTACCTCACACAAAAGCACAAGGAATTGTGATGGAAGTTTGGAGGGAACAGCATATTCCACGTGGAACAAATTTCTTCCCCACTGAGATACAAGCTATTGGAAATAACAACATTGCAAGTGAAAGAAAGACTTTCCAGATTATGAAGCATGAGGATAAAGAGAAACCCTCACACCCCTCTCAGTACTTACACACTCCCTCTCCCATTTCATGGTCGTTTCTGCCACCATGCCTTGGAATCGTGCCTCCAATCTCCGCTTGTCGGAAGCCTGACGTTGCAACTTCTGGCTCTTGCTTTCCAGTTCTTGCTGAAGATTACGCTTATCTTCTTCATAAATTGTTGCAGTTTTCTCTAAAATCTCGATCTGGAGGAGGAGAGGAAGGACTTGGTTCTTCTTCTTAGAAGTGCAACCATCTAAGCCCAGAATTGCTAGTTCTGTTTGATTGTTGACATAGACTAGAATATATTAGCTGTTGTACAAATATATCCAGATAAATAGTCCACATTCCAAAAAGTTCCAGAAATTTTAAAACTTTCCTTATACCTTACCCATCTTAAAGTATTAAGAAGTGCCAAAAAGAAAGCCAAAAAGCTGAAAGTGTTCAATAAAGTTCCCCACAAAATACTTTTAATCTTGTTTCTAATACCCATCTTGCAAGCGACTTCCGATGTCAAGAAACTTGCCAAATGGTACGTAGAAAAGTGCATTTTGTGGCTGGCTTCAGACTTTGAAAAAACTCACCTTGTATTCCAAAGTTTTAATTTTCTTCTCCAGGCGCTCTATCTCCGTTTTCTGTCTCACTATTGTTTTCTCTTTGTCAGACAGTGTTACTTTAATTTGGTTTTCCTTGGATGCAACACTGCAGTCAAATTCTTGCAGCATTGCTTTCAAGTCAAGCACTGCAAGAGAATTGATATATTTTATCTTCTCAGTGTATCTCCATCATATCAAAAGCAGTTCCTTTCTTCTCCTACCATTTTGAGGCTACCAGTCATTTTATTACCTCAAAAAAGCTTTTTAAATGATCAGTCTAGACAAGATAGTTATTTTATGGTGGTACAGAACAGACCCATGAGTAGTAAGGAGTCACCCAAAAAAATCTAGCTCCACTCTTACCAGCTTTGGAAAACTCCTTTGACAGCATTTGTCGTAGTTTATGGCGTTTCTCCAGGACTTCAATAAGCTTTGGAAGTGTTTGATCATCATTAATATCCAATAGCTCACATGCAGGCAACGGAGGAAAGTTCTGCAGAAACGTTTCCAAAACGGATTGCTCTTCTGGTTCTGTAAGATTTAAAGCCCAGAAGGTCTGTCAGGAAGTTACAGAACAGAGAAATTCCATCTGACAATGCACAGCCACAGATCATCCATCCCACAGTAGCACGAAGCAGACGGAACTTAGAATAATTAATGAGAACTACAAGTTTTCAGAAGAGAGGATAAGTACTGAGAAAAGATTAAATGTGACATTCTTGATTCACTGCTTTATAATACACCTCCAGGCAACTCTTGATTTCTAGAGTACGCCCTAAGCATCCCAGAACATCCAAGTATCATCCCCAGCACAATTGCCTTTCAGAGGCTCCAATAACGGGACCATGAATTCAACTCCTCACCAATAACACACAGTAACTGAGCTTACACTGCAAGTAGCACCGTGGTATGAAAACAGCAGGACCTATTGCAGAGAAGGCTCACAATTAAGTTCCTTTGGCACTTTCAAGGCTCAAATAACTTGTTTTAAAATAACCTTCAACTCCTAACAGCAGAAAAAGCCCGTGCTGTAATCACCTGTTGTTCTAGTATTTACCTCCATCTATGGGGCCGCCCCGCAGCTCCAGCTTCCGCGAGAGTTCCTCCTGGAAAGCCTGATTCCTGAAGCGCCGTCCCGGCGTTAAGCCACAGAGCGGTCTGTCAACAGGTCTCGTAACTTCCACTTCCTGCGTCATTTCTGCAAAGCGCATGACTTGCTACAAAAGAATATAAAAAAAAAAAGCAAGCTCAACAGCAAAACTAACCAGAAACAGCCCAACAGACATTTGAAAGTGATACCTTAGGTCAGTAAAAGCAGTAGAGGAGACATTATCAAGCCATAATCTCCAGCAGTTCCCAGGCAGATAGCTGACATCCTGCAGAACAACCAGAAACCTTCCCAGTAACACCCCCGTGAACCCAGTGCCCAAGGAACCACGAAACCAATTGCAAGTACCATCGCAGTGGGGATTAAGCCTCAATATGGCTCTTTGGACTTCTGTAATTAAGAGAAGCCTCTCCTATTTTACAAGCAAGTAGCAGTTGTAATGTTTAAGAGGAGAAAATAAGACTTAGAGGGCACATTCACCTTACAATATTGTAAGTGTCCAAGCAACAAATTTATCATTCCTCTCATCTACTAACAAAGTACAAGAATTTAGTGACAAACATGGGAAAAAAAAAAAGAGTAGGAGGGAATGAGGTAAGATCTGCAAGGAAGTTACCAAGCTCTCCTCGTAGTCCTCGGCTTTAGGATTAACACATACAATCATACGCACTTTTCCTTCACCATCAAAATAGTTCTTGAAGAGATGAGTCAGTTTGGAGTCTCTATACGGAACCATCTGAAAATAAAAGCACATGAAAGATCTAGTAAGCTTTCATTACACCAGTTCTTAGTCAAATCAAAAGATAATTAAATAATGAGTTGCATACCTTATTTATTCCATACATCTGGTTTTCCCTTAGAACTTCAATACATGTTCTTAATGTCATTAGTGATTGATTAATATTACCTTAAAAAAAGAAAACAAGACAAAAAACTCTGTAAGCAGCTGTTTGGATAACATTCCCAAATTATCTGGCAATTTACTTAAGAATAAATTGCATGGACTTAAGTTTTATTTGTTATAGATAACTGCTCCAACCGATCTAAGCACCAGAATAAGTGCTACTAAACTTGTGGTTTCCAAACTGGAGGATTTAGGGTCATTAAATTAGAGAAGTGAATAGTTTGGTTCTTCCTGGGAGGTCTTTACGAGGAGCACATACGAGCACATAACATTCCCAGGCTGTCTGAGGGCGGTACGTACCTGCTTCTCGCAGCCTGTTCCCTTCCGCTTTTGTTCTGTTCGTTCTTTCACTTCCAGCCAGATCCACTAAAGACAGTTGGCTTAAAACGATCTGTTCTTTCTCCTGTTACAGAAAACAAGTTATCTTGGGCTAATTATTAGCAATATATTCCTTCTAATGGGGTACAAGGAACACCCCACTCCCCCAACCCTAAACCAGCAAGTACACTTAAAACTATGCTTTGAAATAACATCTGAGGGTGTTTTTGTAGCCCTTAATGCAAGCAGCTGTGCACCACTGGCTATTTCTGTGAATTTTAGCAGATCCTTTCTGTTTTGTCCACAGGATTGAACAAGGGGAGCTGTTATATCAAATCCTCCAGGTTTTGGATTCTTAACAGAATCCACTTAACTGTTCTCGCTCGAAAGAAGCGGAGTTAAAGACCAAAGGAATAAACAGCTCTGCACACTGTTTTAATGCTCTACTTACTTTCATTACAGAAAGACAACCAACTCTGCCTAAGATTAGAAAATTAATAATTTTGATTTTCTTCAAAATGAAATTGCTGTAACTGTTTTGGCAGGCCCCGCTGCAAGGTCCCCCACCTTTTCTAACCTACAAACACCCACCCAGTTTCCCTTTCACAGCCTGCCCTGGGACTCACCTGTAGCACGTTATCTCCATCCGCATCCAGGGGCGCCTGGGCCAGCTTTATTATAAAAACACTGTGAGAGCGACTAGATTCTCGATTCAGCTGAGTGTTTGCAATATGCCTCTTCTTTTGACCTGTTGAAAAGAACAAAAACAAGCCCTTCAAAAAACCTGGTCTATTTAACAGACTTGGACCTGGCAAAGGCAGTTTTGTTTTCAGCATGAACACACCCGGGCTCAATTTAAGTTATATTTTGAGATTTACCTCTCCAAAACACTTCAAAAGCTTCTTCCGTAGATTTCACTTCTACCTCTGTGCATCCCATGACGTACATGTTGTGATTCTGGTCCTCACGAAGTATTTTGGATTGTGGAGGTCTTCAGGAAAGGGAGGAAATAAAAAAAAAACCCATATTGAGTAGAGTCTCCTTAAAACAATACATTGTATCATGCAAATTTTCTTTTGTTTAAGTACAGAATTCAGACTGAATATGCCAATTATCCACACAGCAGATGGAAAAGGAAGTACGAGTACACAGACACACACTCAGCAGAGATTAGTTACACTTCAGCTACTGCTTTAATTTAGAAGCTACGTTTAATGGCAATTCTCACTGCAAGTCATGGCTTTGGATGGCAGCTATTGTTTTTTCTACATGCACACACTCCTACAGAAGCAAGACGGCTCCGACAGCGTTCTAGATTGGCTAGCAAAGCAAGAGGACATAGGGAGTCAGCCCGAGTTCTTTTTCTGCTTCTACTAAAAGGGAAATTTCACTTCTCAATATCGGCAATAATCCGCTTATGCACATACATAAAGTCACCATTTCGCAGAGGAGTGTTGCAATTGTTCCACCTACCAAAAAAACAGGGTTAAAAAAAATATTCAGTCATTCAGCTCATGTCTAAAAAAAAAAAATCTTTTCATATGTAATGCACTACAGCTTCCATAAATAGGAATAATCCAAGATTCTTCACAGGCTGATTTTTGGACAGAAGAGCAATACTAAACCAAATCATTTCATTCTTCTTTCAAAAGCATTCACAGACATTTAAAGTCATTTCCAATTAGTACTCTGGAGGCAGCTCTCGATGTTTCAGAGCAATAGCACGTTTTGCTCTACTTAGTCTTTGCAAATCACCCAACTCTTTAATTAACACATGTACCAATGGATAAGCCTAGGGTTTTCTTTAATGGATTTAGAATTCAAAAAAATATATATTCCAAGTTTAATTTGCAGACTGTTTTTCCCAAGTTCTCAAGATTTACTGATTTTTTGACAGCAGCCAAGTACACGTCTGCCCAAAAAATACCCAGAATTTCATTTACGAGACTATTCATTTCTGTTTCTATGGAAGTGATTGGCATCAAGTGAAATAATATGCAAACTCACATTAACTGTAAAGCAACAGCAAAATAGCAACTGCCATCCAATACACTTTCCCGGAGAAAAACGGCAGCTAGGGAATGGCTTACTCTTCAAGCTGCAGTTGCCTGCTACTCACAGAATAGCAGGAATAGACTTAAAATCTCAGTGGGACACAACACATTGCCTGACAAATTATATATTTGCTTATTAATCTCCCGTTATAACGGGGAAGGGAGCATCAAGAGAACAACCATCAGTACTTGGCACACTTAAATGCCATTATCTGGACTCCTTTGCCATCACCTTTTTCACATGAGTTTTTAAGCCATTCCAAGAATTGACCCAGATTCACCAAAACTACAGCGGCAAAGACATAGTTTAGTTGCCACAAAAGCGTAACTGAAATAAGAGTAACCATCTTCATAAAACTCACTTTGGTTTTATAGGCTCAAAGGGGGCTTCCTCCAAGAGGTCATAGATGTAGTTGTTGTAGATCTCGATATAGGAGACAAAGACGCTGTAGACATTATCTTCATCAACTTCTTCCACTTTGCAGTGATCTTGCACATTGATCATATCGGCAATTTCTGGGTCTATTTGTCGCCTGTTGAACACACAATAAGTGATTCTAGTGGAGCATCACATCCACTCACATTAGATTAAAAAAAAAAAAGACTCTCAAAAGTTGAAGTAGATAAACTTTCATCTGACACTGCTCCACTGGGCTGCAGTAAGAAATGCCTTGCAAAATTCCTGGAGAATCAACATTTCCATCCTCCATTCAGCAATCTCACTATTTTGCAAAATATACCCAAGTTTAACTTCACGGTATTTCTACTCAGCAAATACTCAGGGGTCAGCAGGTACAAAAAGAAAAAAAAAAAAAGACTTCTGTTGCCCACTTCTAAGTCTTCTAATACTTAATTATGCACTTGCTCAAACCACATGACATGTACTAACATTCCATTAATACCTTCCCTTCATTTTTCTCAAGGAAAGGATAAAGAGACCAAGGTAAGTTAAAACCACAGCAAGGGAATACCACTTATATTAACGAAACGCATTCTGCACATTACACTAGTTACTTACTTGCCCGATGGAGTTTTGGGAACAGGCATGGCATCTCTTTTCTGGCGCTCTAACAGAGCATCCACTTCACACTGGACATCCACACCGTTCTTGTCATCAAGCTTAAAAACCTAAGCAGGGAGTATCGGGCATTTAGACAATGTAACGTAAAGAACAGAAGGCGTTGGCCAGCAAAACCAGTTATTTGATCAAGCTGTCTGGCAACACACACACACCATGGCCCTCGCTACCGCTCCATCTGCTGGCTAACGCGAAGTACATCTGACAGAAAACAGCTATTTCCCAGATAACAATATTTCATAAAAGCTCCCACGCTACCACACAAAAGACTTACTTCAAATGCTTTTAAGATACCAAAACTCCAGAGATGTTTGACCACAAGAAAAGCTTCACATTCTCTCCCATAATACTTTAGATATCGTTCTGCGGATTTTGTATCTTGTGGCTGGATTTCATTCCATAACTCAGGAAGCTTCCTCTTTCCTTTTCTTGTTTTAAAAAAGTTAATTGAAGAACGAGTGACAATTATAAGGACAGCGAGACCACACGTCTTCGTGAAACATCTGTCCCAGCTACTACACCTGCCTCCTTGGCCCTGCTCTTGACAGCTCAAGGGGATGGGTTTTTTTGGTTGCTTTTCTCTGTAAAGCACTTTAGAAGACAGGAGATAAACGCTTTGAACAGAACTTTTTATCTGGTGGAGAATTCAGTGCAAACTACTCACAAATCGCTTGGCCTGGAAGGGTCCTATACTGTTGAAGATCATGTCCAAACACCGCGGGAGGAGTCCTCCATCACCAGGAGAGCCTGTCATGGTGTGTGTTTTTCCGCTGCCTGTCACGCCATATGTAAAAAGGAGACCTAGGAGGGACAGTTATACAGTCACGTTTTGCTGTCTCAAGAAAAAAAAAAAAAGCTCAGTTACAATCATATGCTCTGTCTTTCTTGGGTCAAATGTATTTAGAAAACACAAGGACGCTTTTTGAACAATTAACAATAAACGACTCCAGCCCATCAAAAGCCACTGTCATCACTGGTGTTTGCATCTC
Source organism: Numenius arquata (assembly GCF_964106895.1). Classification (NCBI taxonomy): domain Eukaryota; kingdom Metazoa; phylum Chordata; class Aves; order Charadriiformes; family Scolopacidae; genus Numenius; species Numenius arquata. The sequence continues at coordinate 1,388,110 of NC_133586.1, forward strand.
TCCTTGACAGCTACTTCAACTCCAACTGACAGTACCTATTGTCCTCTCCAGGAGGAGCACGTTTGGAAGCCAAAATGGAAGGAAGCCCCTAAATCCCAGGCGTAGGAGGTTGATTTGAGTGTTACTGAGGAGTCTGACGTAAGCCAGGTATTTCAAGGCCCAACACCGTGATATCGAACCCCGCCCAGGAGATCAAGCCCTACAAATTGATTTATTTCTGTAGTCATTCTTTAGCTGGGTAAGTCATCTTTTTTCTGTAGAAGAAAAGCTTCTCCAGTTAACGATGTACAAAAAGATTAGACCTTGACACAAGTAACACACACATCAGAACAAAGGTCAACAGGATGTTGTACGGGGCAGCTATTCTCAAATAAACACACAAGGTGTATGTGTTTTTACTTAGATGAGCTAAGAAACCTTAAGACACACGAAATCATAGCAATATAAGAAACTCCAGAGTAGACACACAGAAAAGTGGTAGGGAACAAAAACTAGCTCACCATTTTTCCCACGAATGAGATCTTCCACTAGAGGTTTAGCCACCACATCAAAAAGCTTCTTCTGAGCAACAAGGGTGCCAAACACTTCTTTAAAAGAATACTGCGTCTGAAGAAAAAAAGATACATCATCCTAAACCTTAAGTATCCCTGTCCAGAGGCCCATTGGTTCAAAATGCTTCATTGTTTCCTACCTCAGAACTGCTTTCCATCTGCTTACCAGGACGATAAAGATTCTAATTTAGGATTATATCAGTATTTGAACATGGGCAGTTACCCCAATGTAACTATTCTGCTTGCACACCTCTGCCGGGGTGTCGCTTCAGGGATTAGTCGAGATTAAAATTTGTTCTTTGCTTTTTATCCATGGTTTAGTGGTTGCTCCTGCACCAGCTCACACAAGAACAAAGAGCAGCAACAGTCTCATTCTTACAGAGCTCAAGTCCAGAAATAACCAGCACCATCACAAAGCCTGACCTCCCAGCAACGAGAGAATCCCAGTTTCCAGCTTCAAGCTCAAATTTCTCTTTGAGCTCCCACCATCATCTACACAAGAACTAAGCAAAGCAACACCCACAACAGCCAAAGTCAGGTCGTTACAGCATTTAATAATTTTGTTTGAAGTTTGTGCCATTTTCTGTCTAGCCCCAGTTTCCAGCCATCAGTTTTCAATATACTTTTTTTTTTGATGAATCTGGTCATTTTTCAACCAAAACACCTGCTCACAAAAATATTTGAATTTTAAGATTTTGAGCAAAACTTTGTTTACCAAACTTTTAATTAATCTTCACCCATTGAAGATGATCGGAGGGCTGGAGCACCTCCCCTGTGAAGACAGGCTGAGAGAGCTGGGGTTGTTCAGCCTGGAGAAGAGAAGGCTCCGGGGAGACCTCATAGCAGCCTTCCAATATCTGAAGGGAGCCTACAGGAGAGCCGGAGAGGGCTCCTTGTCAGGAGATGTAGTGACAGGACAAGGGGTAATGGTTTTAAATTGGAAGAGGAGAGATTTAGATTAGATATTAGGAGGAGATTCTTTACTGTGAGGGTGGTGAGGCACTGGAACAGGTTGCCCAGGGAAGCTGTGGATGCCCCATCCCTGGAAGTGTTTAAGGCCAGGCTGGATGGGGCTTCGAGCAACCTGCTCTAGTGGAGGTGTCCCTGCCCAGGGCAGGGGGTTGGAACTCGATGATCTTTAAGGTCCCTTCCAACTCTGACCATTCTATGATTCTATTTTATTTAAGCCTTTGAAGGTTTCTTATGTACTTCCTATAAGAATTTCCCATACTGAACTTGGCAACTAAGTATTCTGTAGTGATCAAAGCCACTATGAACTGCTCTGTGACCTGCTCTCTACTTTTCCCCCCTTCATGATATTTCACCACTTTGTATACATAATCTACAGCTTCCCCTTCATTCTATAAATAGGGGAACACTGCTTTTTGTGCAACTTCAGTCTGGGATAAATCAACTCAGTTAATTCATTTGTGTCTGGCTTAGCTTCGAGCTGGTTTCCTTTCAATTAGGCCGATGTGAAAAAGTCCTTCAAACAGTCTAAATATTTGCCAGCATTGCTTTTGCTCCTTTTGCCCTCTCCCTGCATAAGAAGCCATTTCTTACGTAGAAAACATATATAATGGCCAAGAGGGCATTTTTTTCTCTAGGTAGCTTTCTGGTTTTGGAAAATTCGCTTTTCCAAAAGATTCGCTTTTTTCCAAAAAAGCGCAAACTGCTGATTTGCAGGCTGCAAGAGACACCGCAAGCCAGAGGAAAACATCGACAGCAGAGAAAAAGACCTCGATCCCTAACTCCAGGTTGGAAGGCAGCCCCTTCAGCCGAGCACAGCCCCAGGGAGGAGGGCATACGCACGGATGCCCCCGCCGCCCCCCAGGCCGTTACCTCCCGGTACTCCCCGTTGCGGAATATCCTGTATCCGTCGGGCGGGTGGATCTGCACGGTGGTCTCGTCGATCACCTCGATGCAGCACTCCTGGTCCGGGCGGCCGAGCGGCCGCACCCTGCAGTACACCTGGGGGAGGAGAGGGGAGGGACAAAGGGCCCGTCGTCCCTCAGAGCAGCCCCGGAGGGCGGCAGAGACCGAGCCCCCAGGGCCCCTCACCACAGCCCGCCCCGCCCGGCGCCCCCGCCTCAGCCGGGCCCCGCACTCACCCCCACGGGATCCTTCAGGCTGGGGTTGGACGGCTTCTTCAGCGCCGGCCTCCGCGGCTTCTTGGCCCTGCTGTGAGAAGGCGTGAGGGGCGGCCCGGCAAGACCGGACCGGGCCGGGCGGACCCGGGCCCAACCGTAGCCCGCCGGACCCGGACCCATCCGGGCCCCGCCGCCGAGTAGGGGCTGGGGGGACGACTTACGCCGGCTGCATATCGAGGGGTGTCGCGGCGAGGGGGGTGCGGGGGGGCCGCTTGTCGCGATCGAGGCGGGTGCTGCCGCCGCACCGCCCGGGCTCCGCCACTGCCTCCGACCGGCAGCCCCGCGCGCTCGCTGCGCTTCAAATTTAGCCAATCAGCGGGCGCGACGCGGCGAGCGTCACCACGCAGCGCACGGCGGAGACGCAGGGGCGTGGGGCCGCAAGCGTCGCCATGGCGACGCCAACGGGCGCGGCCCTGGAGCGCGGCCGCCCCCTGCTGGGCCCCGTGGAGCCGCGGCCGCCCGGGGCGGGGAGGAGGCGGCAGCGGTGGGGGCCGATTCCCGGCCCCAGGGCCTGGGAGCCCCGAAGCCAGGCGGGACCCGGGCCCGGAGGGAGCACCGGGAGCCCCGAGGCCTCGCCGCGGCCTGCGGTGATCCCCGGGGCCTGGCTCGGTGGTGCTCCCGCCTGGATGGGCCCAGAGCTGGGCCTGGAGGCGGGAGCCAGGCCCTGCCTCAGGAAAAGGGCTGAACCCTCTGTGCCCAGGGCTCTGGGTGCCGCACAGGGGAGCGGGAAGCCGCCCCTCTGCACTCCGCCTTCCCACCCCGGGTCCGCTTCTCCAGCAGCCAGCCCGCCATACGCCGACGCAGGGATGGAGACAAGATGTTGCTGGAGTTCAGGGCCCGGGCTTCAGGCTGGGCCCAGAGGGCCGCTCCCTGGGCTGCGATTTGTCTTGTATTTGCCTGTTTAGCAGCTTAGTGTAAATAAAGGTCGGGGCTTAGGAAGAGAGGTGTAATCCAGCAAGTTCACTGTGCCAGGGCCTCCCTGTGGCTGAGCCGCTACCTGCCTGGAGGTAAATTACTTAATTTCTAGGCCGCAGGAAATCCTTACTGGTGGAAAACAAAGCCTAAAAGGTGAAGTTACAACACACATAAAAAGCCCAGCCAAGCAAGATCATTAAAGACCTGTTTCCTGACAAGGAAACACACTTCTAATTCAAATGGGGAAACTGGGGTAAAGGATGAAGTAACTTGGGTTTGAACCCTGTGTAGCAGCTCTGAGGGCCTCCCGTGGGTTGAATTCAATCTCGGTTAAACCACCGATTCCAGTGTTTTAAAATACATCAAAACAGATGGATTTCTTAACGTTCTCGTAAGAGGCATCAAGGATACAAATGGCAAAGGAGCAGAACCAGAGCCCCGTGTGCAGTCCCACCGTCACTGAGCACCTCGTGAGCCACGACCCTCCTTGCCCTGCACCCTAAAGCTGGTAAGATGGGGCTGCCACCCTAAAAAGTGGGCTGGATTCCCAAAGCTCTGGGAGCTAATGGATAACAGAGCCCGGAACTGCACTTCTCACAGCAAAAAGCTCCTCTGACTCCCGCGGCAGGGTCTTGCTTCTTGTCGATCCCAGCAGACAGTCCTAGCTCCTGCCACAATCGTGTCCATACCCTCGTTCCTGCTCATTTAAACCCACCTTATGCGTTATACTCTTCTGGAAGAAGACACACATCTTTTGGATTAAGCATTACTCAGGAATATTCAGATTCAGCTCTTACTTCAACCCAATGGAACTCAATAGACCTGTGATATTCTCTGGGATTTGGTCATAAAGTTAATAGTTCTGTTTGGGCTTTGCTGTGGGTTGGGCGCAGACACACGACAAAACACCGTGTTCCAACAAATAAATATCCTGTATTATTTACTTGTAACAATTTGACACAGTTTTTATTTCTTTCTGTGAATAAAATTTAATACATTGAATAGACTTTTGAAGGCCTGTCTCCAGCTGAAGGAGGAATCTGGCTGACCTGTGCCTCTTCAACATCAAACGTTCACTTGTTCAGTGTGTAAAGTACGTGCCCAACCAAGGGTCCGTGCAAAGCGCTGCAGGATCCAGAGGGATTATGGTAGTGTGTAATACAGTGTTATATTTTTTTATGTAGTTTTCCTACAAATGATTTCACCTGAAGAGGACGGAAGGACTTTCTAAATTCAAAAGTTAAACCACCAAGAAAAAAAGGTATAATGATTCATGTAGGTTTTACAGACTCTTAAATCACGTCTTGCAGGCACAGCCAGATTCCTTTCCGGTCACACGAGTACACAAGGTAAATAAGCTTTGCAATTATCAGCAATTATCTCTGAAGTGATTAATTTTCCCAGACAGTGTTTTGATGAAACTATACACATCAGGTTAGCGTATATCAGTGCGATAGTTATATTAGTTTTCTCTTTTAATGAAATAAAACTGTTGAATAAACAATTATGTTCCAGTGCTTATAAATATTAATATAAATCTTGGTCAGCTTTCCAAAGAAAGCTATTTTTCAAAAAGACTTATTTGTCCCATAATATATTTAACGAGCCATTGTATTGTCACTCAAAAGTGCATCAATTATACCTTGATAGAGGTAATTATACGCAAAACGAATGAGACACCCGTATGATTATCAAGCTTGATAATATTCCCTCGCAGTAATCTTTGCATCGTATGTTCCTGTGTGGCTTTAGGTAAATCCGACATGACAAGCCCCGTGGCTGGAGCCACCAGCCGAGCCGTCCCCGTGGGCTGCGTCCCCCTCGCCTGGACCAGGACTCTCTGCTTCTGCCCGTGAAATCCAGGTGCAGCAGCAAAGGACAAGGAGGAAGAGATGGAGCATGCAACTATTGCTGGGTGAGCAGAGCTCTAACTCTGGAAATGCTTTAAAATTAGGGGGTTTGGCCCCACCAGTGCATTACCCGCTCGGCTGTTCTAACTCCTGCCTTTCATCCGACAACGCTCGTCTCTCTGCTCTGCACACACTCCCGCTTCTTGCTCAGCTGATGTTTTATTCTCCCCAGACATCCCCATCCTCTTCACTCATGAAAAGAAAAACATTCTTCTCTGCGAGTGGGACCAGAAACGAGAGCGGTTCGGAGGTGATGGCTCTACCACCCTCTGTCTAGCCCCATATCCCGCTTCCAGCAGCCCCCGGGGAAGTGACTCCTTGACGTGGCAGCAGTGAATTTCTCTGTGCCCTCTACAAGGCGTCAAACAGCTTTTTTCTGGACAGCATGGCTGCCCCCAGGCAGCTTCGAGTGTTAAACACTCGGTACAAAACAGTGCTTGTAAGGAACTCCACAGCATCTCTCACCTCGAGCTCACCTCTCCTGGGGGAATTATTTTCCCAGGACTTACCTATGCACCAGAATTGGACCCAGAATAAAGCTATTCTGGAGGAATGTCCCATGGAGAGTTCTTCTAGAATAACTCTTTCCAGGTCATGATTAAAAATAGCTGAATTTAAAACGTAGGCAAACTCTAGTCTTTCTCAATCCCATGTCTGTCAGGCACTTGGGTTTCGTGTAAGGCTGTATAACGGGGATATTTGAGGTTTTAATCTCCAAAATAATGCCACTTTCAAGGTGCAAACCTCGGTTAGGGAGCCCCTGGGAGAGCCCTTGCTCATGCCTTTGCCAAGGAGTCTTGGCTGTCGGTCTAAACTGGTGACAAGGACATCCATGTCACCAGATGACCGGCCTTGCCTACGTTCACTTGCCCCCCCGATTCCTCCGTAAGGCAGACATGATGAATGCCTATTGCTTTGGAAAAGTATTAGCACTTATCTCCCTTTTACAGAAAAAAAAAAAGAAAAAAGTTAAGATTATTTTAAATAATTTCTTGTGGTGAAATAGCAACTTGATTAAAAGCATTTTCATAATTGCTCCCAGCTTTAAAGCTATATGTACAAAAACCAGTGCAGTATGTTTTTTTGCTCTCGAGGAAATTTTAAATAAACATTTTCTCGGAGAGCGAAGGCAAATAAATTCCTCCTCATGCTCTACTGTAGAGGTGGTGTTCAGGGTCTCTCCCGGGGAGCAGCAGAAATACCACAGAGACACAAAGCCTAATGCCCGTGTGGTTTTTCTCTCTGCAGAGGCTCTGGCATGAAGCGCAGGGAGGCGGAGCAGAGCCCGATGACAGTCAAGCTCACGGCCACGCAGATGCCCATTGAGCCGAGGGTCTGCAGGGAGGAGGGCAGGAGCCGGTGGTGGCCCTGGGCCATGTCCATCATGATGGCTTCCATCTGGAAGTGCGTGCCGATGATCCCGCAGACGTGGAAAACTTGGTGGCTGTGTCCTGCAACAGAGCCAAAAGCAAGCGTCCTGGTTTGAATGACTAATTTCTCTTCTAACCCTTGGGAAAACAGCACTTTTAGAAGACTCCAGTGTCTGAAATGGTGAAAATATTTTCTTTACAGCCAGCTCTGGGGTGTGGGTTTCAAGGTCTCCGTGTTTTTGCCCTCCCCAGGTGCAGGGACGAGGAGGAGCGAGACCCAGGTGCTTGACCCAGGCTGCCAACAGGGTTATTTCATACCATGAATGGCACATTCAGTATAAATTAAAAAGTTTGCTGAGGATTTCTCTCTCTCTCTCTCTCCCTTGATGGCTGCCACTCTGAGAACTCCTTGCCCCGGTGCCGGACCCCTGAGCCCTTCCCTTCTTCCCGAAGCCACAGCACTCTCAGGGTCCCACATTGTCTATCCCTGCAGGGAGGGACCAGCTTCCTGCTGGGGGAATGGACCGGGTATGATCCTTGTGTATTTTATATTGGTATGGGGATCCATAATGGTTCTTTAGTGTTATTAATGTTAATTATTTAGTGTTATTCTACTAAATCTATTGATTTGTCAGCCCTCAGGTTTCCTTGTTTTTTCCCCGATTCCCCTTCCCAGGTCATCTGGTGATAGAATTGTTCAAACGATAATAAATTATTGTGGGTTTCTCAAACCATAACACCAAGAAACTCCTCGGGCTTCATTCAAACACAGCCGTGAGGGTTCAGCAGACCTTCTGCCACCCATCCATTGCCGCCAGCCATGGCATTTTTAAATAGTTATTTTCCTAATTTCTGTGGCTTTTATGATTGCTCCACCAGAGCACAGAGACCTTCCTCTCCAAAATGTGCTGGCAGTGAGGGAGGTGCTGCTGGCAGCTGCAGTGGTGGCACAGGAGGGGCTGAGGAGCCCTGTGCTTGTGCACGGTGCTGGGGAGGGATGGGGAACACCCCGCCGTGGCCACGACAGCCACCCAGTCTCCTTGGTGGCTGCTCCTGCAGTACCCTGACATAGAATCATGGAATTGCGCAGGTTGGAAGGGACCTTTCAGATCATGGAGTCCAGCCATGAACCCAACACTGACAAAGCCACCACTGACCCATGTCCCTCAGCACCACGTCTGCCCGGCTTTTAAATCCCTCCAGGGATGGCGACTCCACCACTGCCCTGGGCAGCCTCTGCCAAGGCTTCACAACCCTTTCAGTGAAGACATTTTCCCTCGTATCCATCCTAAACCTCCCCTGGTGCAACTTGAGGCCGTTTCCTCTTGTCCCATCACCTGTTCCTTGGGAGAAGAGACCGACCCCCCCTGGCTACCCCCTCCTTTCAGGGAGCTGTAGAGAGCGAGAAGGTCTTCCCTCAGCCTCCTTTTCTCCAGGCTGAACACCCCCAGCTCCCTCAGCCGCTCCTCACAAGACTCGTGCTCCAGACCCCTCACCAGCTCCGTTGCCCTTCTCTGGACACGCTCCAGCCCCTCAGTGTCCTTCTTGTTGTGAGGGGCCCAAAACTGGACACAGCTCTCGAGGTGGGACCTCACTAGTGCCCGGTACAGGGGGACGGTCACTGCCCCAGTCCTGCTGGCCACACTGTTCCTGACACAGGCCAGGATGCTGGTGGCCTTCTTGGCCACCTGGGCACTCTGCTGGCTCATATTCACCCAGCTGTGACCACCAGCCCCAGGTTCTTCTCCACTGGGCAGCTCCAGCCACTCTTCCCCAAGCCTGGAACGTCCATGGGGTTGGTGTGACCCCAGCGCAGGACCCTTCACATGGCACCGTGAAGCTCCGCTGTGCCACAGCTGAGCGTTTTTCACGTGAGAAATGGGTGTTTGTGGTCATGAAACCCTTCGTGAAACATTTTGGAACAAGCATGTTCCCGCTTCGCTCCTGTATCTCGGATGTCAAACCCCATTTCCAATTTCCAGCAGGGAATAGACTACAACCTCTGGGAGTCACTCATGGATTAATGTGCCTGAAAATAACGAGGAAACAACGCCAGCTCGCCCTTTCGGCGCTCACCGATGTAGTCGAAGTGTCCTGGCGCCAGTCTCTCCGGCAGGTGGCTGGCGAAGATGAAGCAGGTGAGGAAGGCGAAGACCGTGTGCTTGTAGTGGACCAGGATGGCCGGCTCCGTGCAGCTCTCCGTCGCACACAGGTAGAACTGCAGCCGCAGAGAGGGATCCACACGGGGGGACCGAGCGAGGGAAAGAGGGGAAAGACATTTCTACCGGAGGCAGCCCCATTCCCTGAGCCCCCACTGCCCCCGGCTGCCCGTCACCCAACAACGGGGCTCAACACAAGGGCTGTCGCCTCCGTTTCCCGCAAATCCCAGCCCTGCACCTCCTGTCCTTAGACCTCCCCACAGCAAAATTCCCACCCGGCTCCAGTTTAGGAACTGGAAAACTTGGAGCTTGCAAAGGCAGTAACTTTCCAGCCCGGGGCAGAGTTTGAGCGCGGCGCTTTGAAGTGGAAGGAACCCGCCTGTCAATAGGTGCAGGAAAAAATAACCAAATCTCTTTTCCTGCCGGAGTTTGTTTTCCTTTTAAAAAAAAAAAAAAAAAGGCTGGCATATTTTCCCAAATATTTTCAGGCTAAGGTGAAGCAGCTGATATTTCCAGCCCTGCAGCGAGCAAATGCCGTGGTGGGAGGCGTACCCTGTAGAAGAGAGGGATGCTGTCGAAGAGGTAGGGGTAGACGAAGGCCAGGGTGCGGGAAGCCTTGCTGAACCGGGGCCGCTCCACCTCCAGAAACCTCGAGGAGAAGAGAGAAGGTATTTCACCTGCACCGCAGCGTATGGAACCCACGTACGTCCCCCCCACCTGTGGGTTTTTGGCTGCCGATGGCATTAACGCTGTGCCCACCCTCAGCAAAACCTGGCCAAACCTTCCCTGGCTGAGCCCTGAGCCGGGGGAGGAAGGATTTAGGGGTCCCCCCTCCCCTGTTCTACGCTCTGGCTCTCGCAGGTGCAGCTCTGAAAACAACCTTTTTTTACACCATCCTGGCTTTTGCTTCCTCTCCCGTTGCTCATTAACCGCTGCCCGTCAGCAGCCGGGAACAGAGCGGGTCTTTAAACAGCTGCTGTCCCTCCCTGCGGTTGTCTTTTTTACTGAATTTTTCACTCTTGGTTTGGAATCCAATCTTTCTGAGCACCGCAATCAAGGAAAGTACATCTGCCTGGGTTTGGAAGGCTCTGTGGGTACTGCAGCGTTCAGGCTGTGATTGCCGCTCGTTGTTAATTAAGCTGTGTTGCAGCTTGTGCCTGAAATGGGTGAGACGGCGCAGCAGCCTTCTGTTTCACACCCCGCCAAGACTTTGCGATCGTCCTTTCAGAGAACGCACGGAGAGAGGTACTGAAATGGCAAACTAAATTAGTTAAACAAGTTACTTTTTAATGACATCCCCTTTATAGTGGAAGAAGCAGCCTGGTGGTTAGAATCATGCCGTGTCTGAGGAGGAAAGAGTATGGCTGGACAGAGAATAATATCCTGCATTTTGTTCCCCGGGAAACGACGCTGCTGAAATGCCGGACACGCTTCACAGCTGAAATCACAAAATAATTGACCACCCAGGTCCCCCAGAAAAACCCATTGTAAAACCCGGAGCTGGGTCCCAAGCCCTGTGCTGAACCCTGAGCCCACTCCTGCCACGTGGGGAACACGACTCGAATGGAACCCGGCGACAGAAAGCCCCGGGGAGCCTCAGAGAAGCAGGACGGGCGTCAGGAGGCTCCCCACCATGGGAAGGCTCCAGCAGGGAACCCACCACCCTGCCCAACCACAGGAGCTCCAGCCCGGGAACAGAAAACCTCCCCCTCCGATGCTTTCCCGCTGGGAAAAAACAGCTTTTACAGGGTTTTAGCCCAACGTGGAAATGGGGAGATTAACTTGAGCGGAATTACAACAGACCTGTCCGCAAAGCAGAAGGGCTCTATCAACATGGCCCAAGGTACGGGTTGAAACTCCAACGGTTCAACTGGTGCTCAACAGCCACAACTGCATGAGGGTTTTCATCTTGCTCCTCCTCGGTTTGACCTTCCACCAAGCTTGTGGCTTGCCCAGAAGACATCCTGATGGTGGTGAAGGTGCCTCCTGCTCTATTTTCTCCTGCATTTCTGCATGATTCCTGATGTATTTTCCTACCGTGCCGGTGCTGGACTCCCATCCTGCTCACCCAGGGCTGCTCTCACCCTTGCCACACATCTTCCCTCGCCTTCGGCAATGTACCGACCCAACCTGCTGCCAAAATAGAGTCTGGACCCACAGGAACCCCAGGGACAGTGCCCCATTCACAGAGGACGGTGTGAGATGGAGCAGCAGAGTTTACACGTACTCTCTTCTCCTCGTGAAAGAAAAGCCCGTACAGGTTTTTCTGCTTTCGCGGAGGATTTTTGCAGGGAGACGCCAAATCCTCCAGCGTGAAAGAAACCTTTTGTGTGACTCCTCATCCTGCAGCGGGGCAGGGGGGGACACAGTCAGAGTTATTGAGCGTCACGTACAGGATATATATTATTTCTTTTCACAAGGACAAGGGGTAATGGCTTCAAACTGAAAGAGGGGAGATCTGGGGAAATAACTTCTTTGCTGTGAGGGTGGTGAGAGCCTGGCCCAGGTTGCCCAGAGAAGCTGTGGCTGCCCCATCCCTGGAGGGGTTCAAGGCCAGGTTGGAGGGGGCTTGGAGCAACCTGGTCTGGTGGGAGGTGTCCCTGCCCAGGGCAGGGGGTGGCACTGGGGGGGCTTTAAAGTCCCTTCCAACCCAAACCAGTCTACGATTCTGTCTTTCTATGATTTCAGCCCATCTGCACGTTTCCCTGTGTGGCAATTCAACCTTCCTAGGCCAAAGGATGCAAAAACCCGACCAGACAAAAATCTTACTGTTGACTCATGAACCAGCCGTCTCAGACTGGAGAATTTTCCCGGGAATCTGGCGCAGTAGCTTAGCAAATGCCTCTCTTCAGATACCCCCACTGCAAGTCCCTGACTTCCTCACCTGGCTGCATCCTCCTCCGCGGTGAACTGTCCTCCCATGGACCTTCATGGGGCACATCAAGAGGCTGCCGTTGGCCACTGTGCAGAAGCCCAGCGGGGTTCAGGTAGCCTAGGGCTGGCAGTTTGAGCATGAAATGCTCCAAAATGGCCAGACGTGCCACTCGCCTCCCCAGTGACCCGGGTCCCACAGACCCCCCCGGCTCCTGGAGCCAGCCCTGCCCAGGGTGCGGGTGATGGAGCCGCCCCAATGGCATTGCTGAGCCTCAGGGAGCCGGGCAGGACCAGCAGTGCCCGGGCAGGTCCCCTCCCAGTGCTCCCAGCTCCCTACCATCACCGCCCATTGCACAATTCGGTTTCGGGTCCCCTCCCGTCCAACGTCCCCACCTCAGAGGGACGTTTTGGCTGGTGTGACTCAGCTGAGGGTGACGCCGAAGGGAATGCCATGGGTGAGCAGCACCCTGCTGGGGTGGCCCAGGTGCTGGTGGCCTCACGGGGGTCTCTGGGGTGGCCAGCCCCACCACCTCCCTGTCCCCAACCTGCCAGCTGTGGCTTGGGCACCCCGGGGGTGCGAGGTGGGCACCTTGTTCTCTGCAGCCCCACCACCCTGCAAGAGGAGAGAGGTGGGGGGGCAGGGGCACAGCTGGGGGTCACACACGCAGCTGGGATGCTCACATGCATGTGGGGGGGCACAGGGATGCTGGTAGCCCCATGGCTAACACGGTCCCCAGACCTGACCTGGTGTACTCGGGGTGCAGTGGTGAATGAGGGGGGCTCCACTCACCACCACGGGGGCAAACCAGCATTGCTGGCCCCCACTGGTATGGTGCATCCAGTATCCCTCCTCACCCAGGGGTCTTTTGTTTATTTTTTATTATTTTTAGACTGACAGTCAACGGATTTGCGACTTCTCTTCTGGCAATTACCCAGACGACAGGAACTGCTGTTCTACCACGTGGCGCTAGTTGGATGGTTCTCACATAACTGTACTTACAGGTACAGGGGAAGAGGGAGGCTGACAATTAAATTTGCACATCAAGAACTTATTTAAACCACCCAAATTAATCTGGAACTGATCTCAAGCTGCTGATGCTTCCTAAGCGTTATCTTCAGGTGGTAAGTACTAGGATTAGCACACGGGCAGTGAGCTTCGTTTTCTAAGCCCATCTAATGAGACAACAGAGAGACGCACGTGGCAGAAACTAGAGGGGGAGAAGAGACAAAAAAGAAAGAGAAAGAAATGAGGAATATAAGGAAAAAATACCAAGGCCCATCTGGCACTATCCACAGAGCGATCCAAGAGGGATCCTCGATTTTGCTGCACGGCTCAGTAACACCGAGGACAGGTCCAAAATGCAAAGACCCCCCAAAATACAAGGAAAGAATAATGCCCGGATGAATCACATCCCTTGCGAAACACAGGAATTGTACATTTTGCACAGCCAACTGCATGTCGTGGCAGCGACAGACACGAGCGCTCCGCAAACACAGCCTTCGGGGGGGGTGTCTACCGTGAATCAAACAAAAACCAAACCAGCTCGAGCTCTGTGTGGCTGGAAATCAGCCGGGTAGGTTAGACTCGTGAGTTATTCCAAACAAGCTGTCTAACGCCATCCAGGAACAGAACGCCGCGCACGCAACGCTGCTCGTGCTTTAAAAATGACGCAACCGGCTGCGAGAACGTTGAGGTTCCTCCTCTGTAAGTGTGTGATACACACATAGAAACACACACAAACACACCCTCGCGCACGCAGCACGTGGGCTGACACGTGCCTTTGGCGGGACCACGCTCGTGTTCAAACCTAAACACCTTTTTCAGTGGTGGGGGACACAGGAGCCCACCCCCTTTTTGCAGGTCACGTTAGAAAAACAACAGCCCAAAGCAGGGGCTGGGGGGTGGAGGGGGGGTTGTCCTCCTGCCGGGCACGAACCCTGTGAAATTACCTTCTCAACTTCCAAAAATTAAAGCTAAAAGTCATTTGTTTTGCATTTTTGATCATCAAACTCTCCTACTGCCAACACGCAACACGTTTCCCAAAAAAAAAGTCCTTCCTCTTCCTGAGCTTAAGGCTCATGTTGTTATAATACAGCCTGGGATTCGCAACCTGTATTAATAATACTAATTAACGATTATGCTGTAGCAATCACGGCAGATAGAGCGGCAGCTCACCTGGAATAGCAGGACAGACCGGTGCTGACGAGGGTGTTAAAGAGGGCGATGGGGACGTAGCAGTGGTGGAAGGTGCTGTTGACCCATTCTGCTGGGAAAACGTATGCCGAGTACGCCAGCGCCGACCCTGGAATGCAGGGGGTGCCCGGTTAGTGCCAGGTCCCACCGGGACCCTCATCATCCTCCTGAACCTTCACATGGGCGCTGGGCACTCTCGGGAAAGGGAGCCCTGAGTCAAGGTAGAGGAGGAGGGAAATATCTAAGGGGAGCATCAGGCAGATGCCCTGGTACCAGCCCCTGCGGGCACCGCTCCGTGAGGAACTGGAGGTGCTTTGTGCCACCAGAAGATCCTGGCTGCTGGCACCCCAACAAGGTGCCACCCGCTTCACTGACAGCATTCGTCTTTAATGTGGGACTTTTTTTTTCTTATTCTATTTACTACAAATACCAAAGAGTGTCACACAATGCAGGCCTCCCTCCCAGGGCTGCCCGGTACGAAACCCAGCCCCAAATTACTATTTGTGATGGTGGCGGAGATGCTTCCCGGTCCCTCCCAAGCGCCAGGCCGTGGGGAGGAGGAGAAAGTACATGCAAGATTTCTGCTTGTCCCGTGGGCACGAGCCATCTGAGCACCCAAGGCCAGGTTGGAGGGGGCTTGGAGCAACCTGGTCTGGTGGGAGGTGTCCCTGCCCAGGGCAAGGGGTGGCACTGGATGGGCCTTAAGGTCCCTTCCAACCCAAACTGTTCTATGATGCCACCTGCACCCTTCACTGTGGGCATCTTCCACCTGAAGCTTGGCTGGTGCAGGGCTGTGGAGAACATCGTGGTGCCCTGGCACAGCCTCGGGGCCACCACTCATGTCACCCCAGGCTGGCCAGGGGGACAAGCCACTGTCTGGCCAAGACTCAGGGCTTGCAGAAATCCTTCAGCCCCATCCCTAATGCCTCCCTGTGGTTTGGGGGAAGCGAAGGGGACCGTCACCCCAGCAAGACCTCTGCCCGTCCTCACCCAAGCTGTACATGCTGAGAGCCGCGTAGTCGAAGAAGTAGCAGATGTGGCGGGCGCGGGTGGACATGGTGCTGAAGGTGTGGGCGCAGCTGGAGGCCAGGGGGTAGATGCAGCAGGTCAGCAGGTAGGCGAGGAGGGGCCAGGCGTGGGGGTCCTCCCGGCCCCCCGGCCCCCGCAGCCGCCCCACCAGAGTCCACACGAAGTACCTGTGGGGTGGAGGAAGGTCAGCATCGCACCCTTGGGTGTCCCCCGTCCCTGCTCCCCAAGCCTTGCTCCCACCATGGAGACCCACCAGGGATGCTGAAGACCCAGGGCACGGTACCTACCAGGCAGGCACAAAATGCGTCCAGATATTCAGCGTCTCGTTCGTCATTTGGAAGACGCTGAGGAGGCAATCTGCTGCCGAGCTTCGGGGGGGGCGATACCCGAAGAGGATCCCCTGCTCCTGGTACCCCTGCAAGGCAAGGACTGGCACCAGTGGCAGCCGGAGGAGAAGGAAAGACAAATCGGAGAAGGAAGGACAAATCGGAGGAGTAGGAAGGAAGGTTGCCAAAAGGAGGGTGCCCATTATTCGGGACCCAAGACCCTGCTGTGAGGACAGAGCTGTGTCCCCACGGTGGGAGGTGGTCCCAGGAAAGGGCTGAGCCCTGTCTCGGGGGGTCATGGCCACCCCACCATGCTGCTCCCACTTGTCACCTCCCAAAAGCCCACCGAGCCTCGGGTTTAGGGAAGAAAAGCTCCTCTCTGACCTTAGGCACTTGGTGGATGCTGAGCAGCCGGGGTAACTTCAGGCTCAGCATCGTGCGGGTCGGGGCTCCGGCTCCAAGGGATGTTTTCGGCTCGGCTTCCCTGGGGACCAGCCCCGGCGGTGCCTCACACCCCGTCTGGCCACATCCCCGCTGGGCAAGCGATGGGACGGGGACAGGGCTGCCCCGTGGTGGCTGAAGGGATGCTCCCGGGGCTCAGGAGGGGTGGCCTGGGGGGGACACAAGCATTTGTGAGGATGTGGCAGTGTCCCCATGGGGGGTCCCAAACCCACACGTGGCAAATGCTTCCTGGGGGGTTCCCATGGCATGGAGAGGGGAGACCTCATCCATCCCTGCAGGATGATGCATCCCTGCATCCATCCCCACCACTCATACCCGAAAGGGGCAGGGGGAGAAGGACAGCACGTCCCTGTGCCCACCACCCAGAGGGAGTGAAACTCCCTGTTGTCACCCCAACAGAGCCAGGGGTGATGCAGGAAGAGCACCCATGTCCCCGGAGCACCTGAAGGTCACACAGAAAGCCCTGGGCGTGGGTTGGGGGTCTGTGGGGTGCAGGCAGGTCCCCTTGGGGGAGCCGGGAGGACTCGGTGCTGGGGCTGGTTCCCCTTTACCCAGTGCCGCGGTGCAGCCCTTCCACCCCTGGTGTCTCCATCTCTTACCCGCTGGTGGCTTCGGCAGCCTCTCCCCCTCCGTCTCCACCTCTGCTCTGCCAAATAAAGGTGAAAAAAAGGAATTATCATCTTCCTGCACCCTCCCGCAAAGGACCATCTGGGCAAGAAGGGAGCCCGAGGCTCGGCTTGTGGGATGGGCCTCCCGCTTGCCGCTCCTGCCGTGGCATTTCGGTTGTCCCCACCGTCCCGCAGCTTCACACGGGGACACACCGAGCTCCAGCCGTCAGCGGGCGCTGCCGCTGCCGCTCGGAGACTCGCCAGTCCCCAATAAACCCTTTTTCTGCCCTTTCCCAGCCCTGGCATCAGCCTTTGTCTTCCCCTGCTCTTCCTCCCTGCCCGTACTCTACCTCTCCGGGCGGCCAAGCGGCTCCGGTGCAAACCCACCCGGGCAAAACACGGTGTGTGGGGAGTGCCCGGGGAGAGGGGGCTGGCTGGAGGCGGTGAACAGAAGGGAAAAAATTAACGAGGCAGGAGAGCAGTAAACCCGACATAAAATAAAATTGGCAATGCCTTTAGTTAAAGATTAGACTTAAATCAGGAGCTTTTTTTTTTTTTTTTTTTTTGGGCTGTTGTGCTACAGGCTACACAGAGGATGGAGCCCCCCCCGGCCATCTCCTCGGAATTCCTGTGCCGTGGGGAAAAGGGGACCTGAGCCCTGCGGTGACCTCCGGAGCCTCGGGATCTGGCTGGAGGGCAGGGGGAGAGGGCTGGGAATGAGGGCTGGGAATGAAGACTGGGAATGAGGGCAGGGGGAGACGGCAGGGAGTGAAGGCAGGGAATGAGGGCAGGGAATGAAGGCAGGGAATGAAGGCAGGGAATGAGGGCAGGGAATGAAGGCAGGGAATGAAGGCAGGCAGTGAGAGCTGGGAATGAAGGCAGGGAATTAGGGCAGGGAGTGAGGGCAGGGAGTGAGGGCTGCCCTTGGCTATTTGCATGCTCAGGAATAAAGGGCAGGCGGGCACAGAGCTCTGCCTTTGCCTACCCCCCCGCCGCACATCTGATATAAACACAAATGAGGGAGATGATGGGAAAGAACAAAAATAATGTCTCTTATCTCGGTGAAGCCGCAGCAGCTCTTCACAAAGCCCCGCCGTGGGGTGGGGGGGCCCGTATTGGCAAAGAGCCCTTGGCCAGTAGCCCTGACCCGGGTGAGCTCGGGTCCAGCCCAGGCAAACCCCGGTCCCCGCACGGCCCCCGCCCCGGGCTGCCTCCAGGGAAGGAGGTGGGAAGCAACCGGGCCCAGGCTTCACGAAGAACTTGTATTTTAAGAGCCAAATGAGTCACCGGAGCTGCGGGGAGCAGCAGCAGCCCCGGGCACACCCTGCGGTCCCGTGTTTTCCTGCTCCTTCGGCTGATTTTTTCCACCCGGGGAGCGGCGCTCGGCGTGGGACGAGGGATGGGGGGCACACGGGGACC